>NC_083243.1:2857243-3027190 GCF_032191835.1 Heteronotia binoei | reverse complement strand
CACTTGAGGCATAATTATCATGGGCAGCCTAAGTTGCCCCAAGCTGTGATAGCCAGAACTCGCTTTGGAGTTCAGTTGTGCTTGTCGCAACCTGACTCTTGGCTCCATCCCAATGTCAATGTGTTTGTTCTGCAAACAACAACTCAGTGTTGTTGTTGGTTGCTCCTGGATGCCAGACGCTACAGAGATAGAGGCATCACATTTTCAGCATAGCATCCAATGCCTCTCCCCAGAATACCCCCCAAGTTTCAAAAAGATTGGACTAAGGGGTCCAATTCTATGAGCCCCAGAAAAGGTGCCCCTGTCCATTATTTCCTATGGAGGAAAGTCATTTAAAAGGTTTAAAGGCAGTCCCCTGCGCAAGCACCAGTCGTTTCCGACTCTGGGTGACGTTGCTTTCACAACGTTTTCACAGCAGACTTTTTATGGGGTGGTTTGCCATTGCCTTCCCCAGTCATCTACACTTTCCCCCCAGCAATCTGGGGACTTATTTTACCGACCGTGGAAGAATGGAAGGCTGAGTCAACCTCAAGCCCGCTACCTGAAAGCCCAGCTTCCACCGGGGATCGAACTCAGGTCGTGAGCAGGGAGCTCCCTCTGAAGCTCCACCCCCAGCTTCCACTGGTGATCAAACTCTAGGTCGTGAGCAGAGAGTTCGGACTGCAGTACTGCGGCTTTACCACTCTTTCTGTGCCATGGGACTCTTTTAATCTTAGGAAAAGGAAAGGAATGGTCCCCTGTGCAACCACCAGTCGTTTTATGGGGTGTGTGACGGAACCGGCCCGATTCTGCCTTCAGACCCGGTCCCGTCAGCTCCCTATGGAGTCGCCAACTCCTGGAGGGAGCTATTTCTCCTCCTGCCCCTTGGGCTCGCTGCCACCACCTGCTCAGTCTCGGGGTCCCGATTGAGAGGAACAGGACTCCCAATCCCCCTCTCCAGCTGCGAGGCTAGGCCTCCAGGTCCTCTGCCACCCTGCACTTGGGTTTCACAGAGACCTCAGCGCGTCTTTGGGGCACCCCTGGAGGATTGGCACCTTATCCAACTGCATGCCTTCCCCCTTCCCCGAGGCCCCCTTCTCAAAAACAGCGTGGTCTAAAGCGGTTTGGGGATCTAGGTGGTACAGAGATTGACTGCCAGTATTTAAAACAGAAAAAACATTTATTTAAAAGAGAAAAATATAGGAAAAGGAAAACAAACAAAACAAAAACAGTTGCATTTACCAAATTAGCACAGCCCAGCACAGCACAGCAAACAGCCTGACAAACAAAATGCGTTATAAACGCGTCCTGCTGGCCCTGATCTAAACTTGCCCTGTCTTGTGAATTACTTACTTAGTCTGCCTGCCTGGGCCCTCCCAGGCAGGAGCCTCCATTGCTCACCACATGCTCGCTCGAGCGCTGGCTTCCAACTCTGGCTTCTCTTCCTGCCTAACACATGCAGGGAACAACAGCACTTCCTGCCTCTCTAGGAGATTTTCCCCCTAGCGTTGTTGGTTTGGCTCTGGAAGGGAGGGGGGGAGTGAGGGGAAGGCTACAACGCCGGCTGAGGGATTTACTGACCCCTGCCAAATGAAGCACCACCACTGACTAAAATGGCGTTTCTCCACAGGGTGGTTTGCCATTGCCTTCCCCGGTCATTACACTTTCCCCCCAGCAAGCTGGGGACTCATTTTACCGACCTCGGAAGGATGGAAGGCTGAGTCAACCTCCAGCCGGCTACCTGAAAGCCCAGCTTCCACCGGGGATCGAACTCAGGTCGTGAGCAGGAGCTCCCTCTGAAGCTCCACCCCCAAAGTCTCCAGCTATTTCTTGAATCAGACCTGGCAACGCTAATCTTCAGGCCTTTACCAACCTACAGTTGGCAACCCTAGACTCACAGGGTGGGCTAGAGGAGGCCCCAAATGGAAAGCAGAGAGATCTCCAAACGCAGACAGCGCTGTTGTAGATGGGAGTCAGGGAAATATTACTCAAAGCGGCCTGCCTTTCCGCAAGCCTAATAGGCATATCAGACGCTTCCACTCCATCAGAGGCTGTAATGAAAAAGAAAATGTCACGAGATTAATCATTGCTCTTGACAAAGAGTATAATAGGAACAGGGGGAGATTACACCTCTAAATCACTCTCATTACGCCCGGATGCCCGGCGTCTGGCAGGCCTTGTTAAACAGCTTTCCTGCAGGGCTGCATTTGCAGGATCCAGGACTGTGTGTGGTGGGCCTCTTCCCTCCCGGGTCGCGCTGGCCTTCGGATCAGAGGCCACCAAAGTACTCTGGTCCTGAAACAGCAGAGGTGGCCCTCCCAAGATGGGAAACTCTCAAGTACAAAGAGAAGGGGGTTAGAGGAGGAGGAGGAGAAAGACAAGGACAAGGAGAATAAAGAGGAGGAGGAGGAGGAGAATAGGGAGAAGGAGAATGAGGAGGAGGAGATGGATAATAAGGAGAAGGAGGAGGAGAAGGAGAAAGAGAAGGGCAAGGAAAATAAGGAGGAGGAGGAGAAAGAGAAGGAGGAGGAGGAGAAGGAGGAGGAGGAGAAGGATAATAAGGAGAAGGAGACTAAGGAGGAGAAGGAGAACGAGAAGGACAAGGAAAATAAGGAGGAGGAGGAGAAAGAGGAGAAGGAGAATAAGGAGGAGGAGGAGGATAATAAGGAGAAGGAGACTAAGGAGGAGGGGGAGAAGGACAAGGAAATAAGGAAGAGGAGGAGAAAGAGGAGAAGGAGAATTAGGAGGAGGAGAAGGAGAAGGAGAATAAGGAGAAGGAGACTAAGGAGGAGGGGGAGAAGGAGAAAGAGAAGGACAAGGAGAATAAGGAGGAGGAGAATAAGGAGAAGGAGAATAAGGAGAAGGAGGAGGAGAACGAGGGGAGAAGGAGAAATTGAAGGACAAGGAGAATAAGGAGGAGGAGGAGGAAGAGGAGGAGGAGGAGAATAAGGAGAAGGAGGAGAAAGAGGAAAAGGAGAAAGAGAATAAGGAGGAGAATTAGGAGAAGGAGGAGAAGAAGGAGGAGGAGGAAGAAGAGGAGGAGGAGAAAAAGGAGAATAAGGAGAAGGAGGAGCAGAAGAATAGGATGGTGGTGATGATGATGATGATGATAGTAGATTGATACCCTGCCCTATACTCTGAATCTCAGAGCTGCTTACAATCTCCTTTACCTTCCTCCCCCACAACAAACACCCTGTGAGGTAGGTGAGACTGAGAGAACTCTCACAGAAGCTATCTTTCAAGGACAACTCTGCAGGAGCTATGGCTGACCCAAGGCCAGGCAGCTGCAAGTGGCGGAGGGGGAATCAAACCCAGTTCTCCCAGAGAAGAGTCTGCGCACTTAACCACTACACCAAACTGTTGGATCTGGCCAGTGGCCATCTGGTCCAACACTCTGTGTCAAATCCAGGTGCCACGAGGAGGTCCACCAGTGACGCCACAACTCAGAAGTCCTACCAAGCACCAAGAATACATAGCTCCTCAAGCACAAAGATTACAGGGAATCACTACCACGGACATAGTGTTTCCTCTACCTTGGAGAGGTTGTAGGGCCAAATATAATATTTTGTGCCCAAACAGTGTTGGTAATTGGCAGATCTATTTCCTCACACATGACCAGACTCCCTTACAGGCAGATATAGGGAAAAGAGGCCAGTGGAGAGTGAGATGTGGGGGGGGGGGGCTTGTGTGACTTCTTGGTTCACTTTTGACCATGGCACCCTGTGTGATCTCACAAAACCAAAAATGTCAGAGCTGTGGTTCAGTGACAGAGCATCTGCTTGGCATGCAGAAGGTCCCAGGATCAATCCCTGGCATCTCCAGTTGAGAAGTTCAGGTAGTAGGCGATGTGAAAGCTGGAGAGCTGCTGCCAGTCAGAGTAGACAATTCTGACCCTGATGCACCAAGGATAAGCTTGCCAGTCCTCAGGTTCCAGTGGGGAATCCCCCCGTTTTGCAGACTCCTCCCCACCGCCTGCCAGCTTTTTTACAAGGTGCCTTTCCACCTTGGAAGTCTTAGAAGAAGTTTGGAAACTTGGGAGGTGAGTGTGCCTTTAAATCTCAGTAAAAGGAAGGCTGAATGGGGGCAGGGTGAGCCGGCAGAGCCTGTGGCTGTTCCTAGAGCCTGTGAAGCTGTGAGAAAGGAAGGGAAGCCAACCCAGTCCCTTCATTTGTTTCACATTCATTTACATAGTAGAGAGTAAGCGAAAACTTTTAGTTTTCCTGTGTTAGTCTGCAAAAGTTGGTGGAAATACGGCAGATGGTTACATTCAGCAACTCATGAGTAAAGGGCCTCAGTGAGATCACAAAAGTGTGGGCTTCCAAACTCTGTATATTTTGGGCTGCTTTGAGAGTGAATGTGTGTCTCTCTGTGTGTTCACTTTCATTTAGTGGAAGTGTAGCCAGTGTCAAGTACTGCACATCCATGATGACCTGTATGATGGTGAAATAAGAACATAAGAGAAGCCATGTTGGATCAGGCCAACGGCCCATCCAGTCCAACACTCTGTGTCACATAAGAACATAAGAGAAGCCCATGCTGGATCAGGCCAATGGCCCATCCAGTCCAACACTCTGTGTCACATAAGAACATAAGAGAAGCCATGTTGGATCAGGCCAGTGGCCCCTCCAGTCCAACACTCTGTGTCACTTAAGAACATAAGAGAAGCCATGGTGGATCAGGGCCAATAGCTCATCCAGTCCAACACTCCGTGTCACATAAGAACATAAGAGAAGTCATATTGGATCAGCCCAATGGCCCCTCCAGTCCGACACTCTGTGTCACATAAGAACATAAGAGAAGCCATGTTGGATCAGGCCAACGGCCCATCCAGTCCAACATTCTGTATCACACAGTGGCCAATAAACTCCAGTGGCAGGAGTTTATTCACTTAATGAAGAAGTTACAGGGCCAAGACTATGTCTTGGTAGAACTGGGTTCCTTAGGTACAGGCAAATAGATCTGCTGGGCTGTATTAACAGAAGCAAGTGTCCAGATCACATGAAGTGATGGCATCACTTTGCTCTGATAAGCAAAGTTCCACTGAGTGGTTCCTCAGTGGAACAGGCTTCCTTCTTGGGAGGTGGTGGGCTCTCCTTCCTTGAAGTTTTTCAACAGAGGCTAGATGGCCACCTGACAGCAATGCAGATCCTATGAATTTAGGGGGAGGTGTTTGTGAGTTTCCTGCATTGTGCAGGGGGTTGGACTAGATGACCCTGGAGGTCCCTTCCAACTCTAGGATTCTATGACTGTTAGAGCGATTCCTCAGTGGAACAGGCTTCCTCCTTGGGAGGTGGTGGGCTCTTCTTCCCTGGAGGTTTTTCAACAGAGGCTAGATGGCCATCTGACAGCAATGAGGATCCTGTGAATTTAGGGGGAGGTGTTTGTGAGTTTCCTGCATTGTGCAGACGGTTGGACTAGATGACCATGGAGGTCCCTTCCAACTCTAGGATTCTAGGATTCTATGACTGTTAGAGCGGTTCCTCAGTGGAACAGGCTTCCTCCTTGGGAGGTGGCGGGCTCTCCTTCCTTGAAGATTTTTCAACAGAGGCTAGATGACCATCTGACAGCAATGAAGATCCTATGAATTTAGGGGGAGGTGTTTGTGAGTTTCCTGCACTGTGCAGGGGGTTGGACTAGATCAGGGGTGGCCAACAGTAGCTCTACGGGTTTTTTTTTTTGCCTACAACTTCCATCAGCCGCAGCCATTGGCCATGCTGGTTGGGGCTGATGGGAGTTGTAGGCAAAAACATCTGGAGAGCTACCGTTGGCCACCCTTGGACTAGATGACCCTGGAGGTCCCTTCCAACTCTATGAATCTAAATTCAAAACCAGGCAAGACAAGTAGGGTCAAAGTGGGGGGGAGGGGGAGGAACCATTAGTAAACCTTTCAAATACAGACAGCCTCCCATGAGATTGGTTTTTATACATTATGCAGAGAAATAACTTTGATGGCTGGAGGATTTGTAAAGCATTTCAATTGCCCAGAGATAATTAAGAATTTGTTCAGCGAACAAAACGGCAAAACCCGGAACGTGCAGGAGCTGAACAAATTATTCCCCCCCCCAAAAAAAAAAAAAAATCTGCAGTGCTTATTAGATGCCGGTGGTGGCTGGGGGAAATAATCGACAAGAGATGCAACTCCAGTGGCTGGAACAAGCGATGTTGAAACCGGAGCCATAATAGATGTTTTGAAAAAGGGGAGAGCCCCCATAGAGAAACTCATTCCCTTCCAACCTTCCCTGCTTGAAAGATCTGAGCCGCCTAATCCAGTTCTGAGCGACATTAAAGGCAATTTGGGCCCCTCTCTTGAAAACTTATCCGTATTGGATTCTCTCTGAATTACCACATCGCCATTGAAGGGTTTCGGCAAATTAGAAAGCGATTGTTATGTCCACATCGGCTGTGCGGGGTTTTCATTTCCAGACTTCTCTTTCACAGGTTTAAATTTAACTTTGTTAAAAGCCCACATGGCTAAAGGAATGAGATTTTTGAATGGCTGCAAAAAAAACAAAAAACCCACACTTTTCAAGGGCAGAGGCTCGGATAACTTAACGTGAATAATGACTTCCCTTGGATTCTCTCACATCCGTACATGAGCATATCCGAATGGCATTTTCTCCGGTCTGGAGGGAGAGAGACCCTACAAGGTTCAATGGAGTGCAATTCTACTTCTATCCCAGGAGGTAAAGAGGACACAGCAAACACAAATAGACTTTTGCAGTAGGAGAAGTTCAGGAGTGAAATTGACTGCCCAGGGAACTGCACGCCGACTAAGCTGTGGAGCAGGGGTGTCAAACATATGGCCAGGGGGCAAATCAGAGCCATGGAGGGCTCCTATCAAACCCCTGAGCAACTGGCTGTCATCTGCCTCCTTCTTCCACTCCCTTGCTTCCTTCTGAACCACAGCTTCTTTTGCAAGGCTTGCTCCGTTGTACAGGAACTACAGAGCAAGAACTCTGTTTCCTCCATTGGCTGAGGCTCCTCCCTTGGGGAGGAAGTCTCCTTGTTTTTCCAGGCTCTCTCAATTGCACAGCAGAGCTACTGAGCCAAGCCTCTCTCCCTTCTATTGGCTGAAGCTCCTCCTTCTCCTGATCCCCTGGGAAAGGAGGAAAGTCAGAGCTTCCTTTGCCCGGTTCCCTGGATCCCATGGGAGAGATACAAAGAAAGCACCTTTAAGAACAAGTGCTAATGTTTTAAGTCTGTTTTAAAGGGTATATATATATATATATATATATATATATATATATATATATATATATATATATATATATATATATATATATATAAATCTTTAATTGTGTTTGTCTGCATCCTTTATAAAGTTTATATCTTTGTGCTACAGTACCTAATTTTAAATAGGTATACACATGGTCTGGTCCGACATGACGCAGTTCAACCAGACATGGCCCGGACCACCAAGGTCTTATCTATGTCAGATCCAGCCCTCATGAGTTTGACGTCCTTGTTGTAGAGTCTTGTGAGCAAAAATACTACTTTGTGAGCTACTAGCATTAAAACGGTGAATGAGCAATTTGTCTACTGCATGACTTCGTTTGATCTGGGCCATTTCTCATGAGCTAAGCCAAAAATGTGGTATATGAAGATATTGGATTTATATCCCGCCCTCCACTCCGAAGAGTCTCAGAGCGGCTCACAATCTCCTTTCCCTACCTCCCCACAACAGACACCCTGTGAGGTAGATGAAGATATTGGATTTATATCCCGCCCTCCACTCTGAAGAGTCTCAGAGCGGCTCACAATCTCCTTTACCTTCCTCCCCCCACAACAGACACCCTGTGAGGTAGATGAAGATATTGGATTTATATCCCTCCCTCCACTCTGAAGAGTCTCAGAGCGGCTCACAATCTCCTTTACCTTCCTCCCCCCACAACAGACACCCTGTGAGGTAGATGAAGATATTGGATTTATATCCCTCCCTCCACTCTGAAGAGTCTCTGAGCGGCTCAAAATCTCCTTTCCCTTCCTCCCCCACAACAGACACCCTGTGAGGTAGATGAAGATATTGGATTTATATCCCTCCCTCCACTCTGAAGAGTCTCTGAGCGGCTCACAATCTCCTTTCCCTTCCTCCCCCACAACAGACACCCTGTGAGGTAGATGAAAATATTGGATTTATATCCCTCCCTCCACTCTGAAGAGTCTCAGAGCGGCTCACAATCTCCTTTCCCTTCCTCCCCCACGACAGACAACCTGTGAGGTAGATGAAAATATTGGATTTATATCCCTCCCTCCACTCCGAAAAGTCTCAGAGCGGCTCCCATCTCAGAGCGGCTCACAATGTTTAGGGCCCGCCCGGGGGCCCTAAAAGCATGGGGGCCCATAGACCAGCGCCTACTTGGCCTTACTGTTAATCCGGCTCTGCCTAACCTCTTTGGTGAAAAACAAGTAAGGCCATACTTTTAACAACAACAACAACAACAAAATCCTTATAACATCTTTTAACCCAATGGATGTCATAGCCTCAGAGGAAGTCTAGGAGGTCATCTAGCCCAACATCCTGCCCAGTGCAAAAAATCGTGGCTGGTGACTGCAGGAAGTAGGTCAAAGATACCGTCGAAAGGGGCCCAGGATTCCTAGATTTATCTTCTAGTCCTCCCTTTCCCACAAGCAGGCTCAGGGCAGGTTACAACAATATAGAAACAATGCAATACATCCAATTAAAACATAAACCGTTTAAAACGTTCTACGACTGCCATTGCTATTATTTAATAATTCTCAGTCCGATATTTGACTGGTAGATGGTGTTCCGCAACTTGAGACCTAGTCAACTTCTTGGCAATTGCAGATGTATTTTCGCAGGATTCTGGCTGTTCCAAGCAATGCTGTCTTCCCAGCTTGAGCTCTGATGGCCATCTGACAACAATGAAGATCCTGTGAATTTAGGGGGAGGTGTTTGTGAATTTCCTTCATTGTGCAGGGGGTCGGGCTAGATAACCCTGGAGGTCCCTTCCTACTCTAGGATTCTATGATTCTTCAGGAGGTGGTGGGCTTTCCTTCCTTGAAGGTTTTTAAACAGAGGCTAGATGGCCACCCGACAGCAATGAAGATCCTGTGAATTTAGGGGGAGGTGTTTGTGAGTTTCCTGCATTGTGCAGGGGTACGGACTAGATGTCCCTGGAGGTCCCTTCCAACTCTATGATTCTATGATGCTACTTTCCCACTGCCCAGAATGTCCAGGTGTTTCTTCAGACTTCTAGGCCCTGCTCGGTGGGCTCCAATGACAACTGGCACATGGTCACCTTCTTCTCCCAGAGGTGCTCTAACTCCATTTGCAGGTCTTGGTATTTGATTATCTTCTCCTGTTCTTTCTTTTCTGTTCCGTGGTTTTATTCCATTTTGTTGGGTTTGCACTTCCATGAATTTCTGGCTGATGCTAAGCAATATTTCTTGCAAAAACTCCGGGGTGCATTCACTCTACATTAAACAATGCGTTTTGCAAGTGGATGTTTGCTATTCTTACACAGTAAAAATCCAGTTGCAAAATGCATTATTTAGTGTAGTGTGAATGCACTCCCAGTGCCAGACCTGGTGTGTGGGAGTAGGTCATATAGGCAGCTGCCTTGGCATGGGAGTAGGTCATATAGCATGGGCCTTCAGGGCACCGCAAGGTGCCCCCCCACACACACACCAGTTGGCGCAGTTCTGCCTCTTTCCCCCTCCTGAAACTCAGGCGAAGGAAAGAGGCAGTTCGGCCTCGCTTCCGGGCTGCCTCTCCTGCAGGGGAGCCAGCCCGAGAGCGAGGACGAGCCCCTGAGCCAGCTCCTTCCCCTGCCCGAGACTTGGGTGGAGGAACAAAAACTCGGCTTCGCTCTCGGGCTGCCTCCCCTGCAGGAAGGGCAGCCCGAGAGCAAAGAGGACACCCCCACCTGAAACCCCTGGCCGGGGGGCGGAGCCTGCTGCCCTTCCAGACTTTGCTGGGGTCTCCTGAGGGTCAGGAGTTGGGGGGGAGGGGTGACAGTGACATCATTGTGACATCACCAGCACGCTAAAATAATGGGGGGGGGGGGGGGCGTGGATGATCGCTATCCAGTGTAGGGGTGCAGGAGCGCCTAGCACTGGGCCTGCCCAGTGCAACACAGCTGCAACTGTACCATGACGTACTTTATAGAACTAATTTTACATCAGAACCAGCATGGAGTGGCAGACTTTAATCTGAAGAACCGGGTTTGATTCCCCATTTATCTCCATGAAGTCTGCTGGGTGACCTTGGGCCAGTCACAGATGGTTCTCTCAGAGCTCTCTCAGCCCCAAGGTGCCTGTTATGAGGAGGGGAAAGGAAAGGAAAGGCAATTACAATTCTATGATTCCTTCCTTCCTTTTTGGTGCAGTTTTCATTTTACTGTAGTGGTGAAGTGCACAGACTCTTATCTGGGAGAACGGGGTTTGATTCCCCACTCCTCCACATGCAGCTGCTGTTGTGTTGCCAAGTCCAATTCAAGAAATATCTGGGACTTTGGGGGTGGAGCCAGGAGACTTTGGGGTGGAGCCAGGAGACATTAGGCGTGAAGCCAGGAGCAAGGGTGTGACAAGCATCATTGAACTCCAAAGGGAGTTCTGGCCATCACATTTAAAGGGACAGCACACCTTTTCAATTCCTTCCTTCCATAGGAAATAATGAAGGATAGGGGCACCTTCTTTTGGGCTCATAGAATTGGACCCCCTGGTCCAATCTTTTTGAAACTTGGGGGGTATTTTGAGGAGAGGCACTAGATGCTGTACTGAAAATTTGGTGCCTCTACCCCCAAAACAGCCCCCCCCCAGAGCCCCAGATACCCGTGGATCAATTCTCCATGATTTTCTATGGGAATAAATATCCATAGGGAATAATAGAGTTCCCAGCAGACATTTCCCTCCTCTCCCCCCACTTTCTGAGGACCCTGAAGCGGGGGGAGAGCCTGCAAACCAGGGGATCCCCTGCCCCCACCTGGGGATTGGCAACCCTAAGCTGCTGGAATGGCCTTGGGCCACCCAGAGCTCTCACAGAGTTGTCCTTTAAAGGGCAGCTTCTGAGAGAGCTCTCTCAGCCCCACCCACCTCACAGGGTGTCTGTTGTGGGAGAGGAAGATAAAGGAGATTGTGAGCTGCTCCGAGACTCTGAAATTCGGAATGCGGGGTGGGATATAAATCCAATATCATCTTCTCCTTCCTTCCTTCCTTCCTTCCTTCCTTCCTTCCTTCCTTCCTTCCTTCCTTCCTTCCTTCCTTCCTTCCTTCCTTCCTTCCTTCCTTCCTTCCTTCTTTCTGGCTCTTAAATATCTGAAATTTATTCTATGTGGCTCTTACAAGTTTGGCTACCCCTTAGGCAGTGGGAACAGAGGTGCAGCCAATAATGGCCTGTTTGCTTAGGGTGATTCAGGTCTGAGATACGCTTGGTTTGGGGGGGGGGGGGGGTTTGCTGAAATAATTGGAGTTGAACTCCTCAGACAGACCCAGCAGCTCCCTCAATTTCTGTGAGCCTGTTTTTGAAATCCCAGATTGAATCAGAGGGGTGAGTGATGTTCCTTTCGTAAGCCAATTTGTTTCCTTTCCAGGCCTTCGCAAATTACAAATAATGCATATAAAGTTGGGTACAAATTACATGTATGCAAAGTTATTACAGTGTTAGTAGAAGATATTATTGAATTAATGTATTTTGCATTTTTGGAAAATGCATTATGAATTTATGTAAATGGAAATAGTACTTCTTATTTGAAATTCCTCTAATTTACAACATTTATATTTCCCCATTTGCATTACGGAAATGTATGCCTTTCCACCCAGCCCAAGGGACAGAGATAGACGTTTTCCACCCTTGGCTTGGTTTTCTGTCTGTCTGTCTCTGCGCCAGCATTAAAGCTCTTTCCCACAAACAATGTTTCTCCTGCACTGGACTGGCTCTTGTGGAGGGGAGAGACTTTGTCCTCTGAATGTGCTCGCAGCTCCATAGGTTAGCTAGCAGCGTGAGCTTTGCGGTTTGATCTAAATCAGGAGGGTCAAACTCATTTGTTATGAGGGCCGGATCTGACATAAATGAGACCTTGTTAGGCCAGGCCATGTCAGGCTGGGCCATGTGTGTACCTAGTTAAGGTTAGGTAGCAGAGATATAAATTTTATAGAGAACACAAACCCAAAAATATATATTTTAAAACTTAAAACATGGTTAAAACATTAGCGCTCATTGGTCTTAAAGGTGCTTTCTTTGTATTTCTCCCATGGGATCCAGGGAACTGGGCAAAGGAAGCTCTGGCTCTTTCCTTCCTTCCCCAGGGGACTGGGGGGAGCCTCAGCCAATAGAAGGAAGAGAGGCTTGGCTCAGTAGTTCTGCTGTGCAATTGAGAAAGCCTCACAAAGCAAGCTCTGCCTCCCCCCCTTCCACTCCAAGAAAGGAGCCTCAGCCAATGGAGAAAACCAAGGTTTTGTTCTATAGCTCCTGTGCGATTGAGCAAGTCTTGCAAAGCAAGGTGTGATGCAGAAGGAAGCAAGAGAGAGGGAGAAGGAAGCAGATGACAGCCAGTTGCTCGGGGGTCTGAATAGGAGCCCCTTGGGGACCTGATTCGGCCCCTAAACTGCATGTTTGCCACCTCGATCTAAATGGTACCTGACTGAAGGAAGATTCCCTGAGCACTGGGGAATTTCACAGGAGAGAGGAAGGGGAAAGGGGGCCATTTCAGTCTGGGGTGCTTAAATGCCTGCCGACTGGACTCGTGTTCTGTTCACTGGCTGTGAACAGAAAGCCAATTTTTCCATCAAATGGTTTGTACTCTGAGGTGTTACTTGCTGAGCTACTTTTCCATATCCTAACAGAGCCTTGCAATAAAGAGCAGACCAATGCACCCTCTCGCACGTTCTCAACGCACACTCTCACATTAGGGTTGCCTTGTTCCCCGCCCCCAGCAGGGGACCTGTTTCGCATGCGTGGTGCGATGATGTCACCCGTGAGCGATGTCGTTGCACTGGCGACCTATCGTACCATAGTTTTCTCGCCCATGTTGCTAGAGCGGCCAGGAAAACCATAGAGTTTTCCCGGAAACGCCTAGAGCGGCCAGTGAGCGACATCACCTGGTGATGACATCACTCAGAGGCGATGTCATCGTACTGGTGACATCAGGGGAGTTTCCCCTGCCCAGAGAACTCCCGCCCGGATGGGGGGGGGTTTGGCAGCCCTCTCTCACATGGACAAGTGTTCTTGTCCCCGCCCCCTCCCCCCAGTCTCTCACAGACCAGTTGTCCATTGTCACTGCACACTGCTCAGCAGCTAATCGCAGGCATAAACTGTGAACAAATAAAAACACTCTGTTTTTTAAGAAGACCCCCGTTTTTTAAAAAGGCCAACGCCATGCTGGGAATTATTAGGAAGGGAACTGAAAACAAATCAGCCAGTATCATAATGCCCCTGTATAAATCGATGGTGCGGTCTCATTTGGAGTACTGTGTGCAGTTCTGGTCGCCGCACCTCAAAAAGGATATTATAGCATTGGAGAAAGTCCAGAAAAGGGCAACTAGAATGATTAAAGGGTTGGAACACTTTCCCTATAAAGAAAGGTTAAAACGTTTTGGGCTCTTTAGCTTGGAGAAACGTCGACTGCGGGGTGACATGATAGAGGTTTACAAGATAATGCATGGGATGGAGAAAGTAGAGAAAGAAGTCCTTTTCTCCTTTCTCACAATACAAAAACTCGTGGGCATTCCATGAAATTGCTGAGCAGTCAGGTTAAAATGGATAAAAGGAAGTCCTTCTTCACCCAAAGGGTGATTAACATGTGGAATTCACTGCCACAGGAGGTGGTGGCAGCTACAAGCATAGCCAGCTTCAAGAGGGGATTGGATAAAAATATGGAGAAGAGGTCCATCAGTGGCTATTAGCCACAGTGTGTGTGTGTGTGTATATTTTGGCCACTGTGTGATACAGGGTGTTAGAGTGGATGGGCCATTGGCCTGATCCAACACGGCTTCTCTTATGTTCTTATGTCTTACCATTTGGCATTCATTTAAATCAGTGCTATTAAGGCTGTTTTGAATCTGTGCTTTGACAATCATCGTACCCCTGCTCCATTCCATGAGAGCCCGTTTGGTGCGGTGGTTAAAAGCAGTAGACTCCGATCTGGAGACCCGGGGTTGATTTCCCACTCCTCCACATGTGGTCAGCTGGGTCACCTTGGGTCAGCCACAAATTCTCTCAGAGCTGTTCTCTCAAGAGCAGTTCTCTCAGGGCTCTCTCAGCCTCACCTACCTCACAGGCAATGTTCCCTGTAAGCTGCAGAGTCTTGTGAGTAAAAATCCTACTTTGTGAGTTCCTGGCATTAAAACTGTGAGCTACTGCATAAAGCATTGTACTCTAGGGTCATCCTTCCTGAGCTAAGACCAAAATGAGTGAGCTGGAGGCTAAAAATCGGTCAGCTGTCTCACGCTAACTCAGCTTAGAGGGAACATTGCTCACAGGGTGTCTGTTGTGGGGAGAGGAGGGAAAAGGAGACGGAAAGGGCCCAAGAGAAGCGAAGGGCAAAGAGAAGTGTGGAGCCGTGCTCGATCCTTGGAGAGAAGCAGAGCAGGGCCAAACTGAAATGGTATCCCTTGGGGAGCTGCCTGAAGGAGGAGTCTCTGAAAGTGGACGGAACCAGCAGTCCAGCTGCAGCTACACCAGTTTGGGAACTGCAATCACACCTCCATTGGCGCATCGGACTTCAGGAAGTCCTACAAACGACGGGAAATATTGTATATTGTAAAATGGACTGTAAAATAATTCCAAATTAATATGTGAAAAATGCTGTGCTTTAATTTTTTGTTTTCAATATAGGCAGGGCCGGCCCGACGCCCTGGGGCTCCCTAGGCAGACTTGCTGCCTGGTGCCCCCCCCCCCAAAGCGCCTCCCCACGGCTCCCCCCTTCAGTTCCGCACTCCCTCCCCTCCCTTCCCCATGTATCAATGCTGGAACCGGCTCTAACACCGCGTTCCAGCACCCCGCCAGCTCCCCTGCTCCCCCACGTGGCGTCCCGCCCACCCCACTCCCCCGGCACTGGCCTGCCCAACGCGGCTAAAAGCGGCAGCGCCCTGCTCGCTCTCTCCCTTCCCCCTGCTCGTCACCAGCTAAAAGTAAGTTTTGCCAGCTTCGCAGCTCGCACCTGCATGTTTTAACGCACCTGCGCATGGGACGGAGTGCCAGGGGGGTGGGGGCGGCGGCCTAGAAGGGGCTAGCGGCAGCTGTGGCACTAGAGGGGAGATGAAAGCCCAATTTGCTGCCCCCCGCCTCTCGGCACCCTAGGCCTAGTGGGAGGGCCGGCCCTGAATATATGTATTAGTTAAAGCTCTTACAGAGTGTTCTAAGTTTTATATAGGCTTCCCAAACCTCCCGCTCTGGCAGGAGACTTCTGGGTTCGCAGCCTCATCTCCCGCTCTTCAAAACTCTGGAAGCGGGGGTGGGGGGGAGGGGGGGAGAACATACCTTTAGGCTTCATGTTGTAGAGCTCCTGAGCCGTCTGCAAAATGTCTGCCCCTTTAAGGCTGGGCAAGAAGCAGGAAGCAGAAAGGGCTTCTGAGAACGGCCCCTCCCTTTCTTTGCTTTCGTTTTCACAGGAAGTAGAGTTGTCCGGAGGAAGATCTGGTAAGTGTGTGTGTGTGAGAGGGAGGGGGCAGGGGATTCCCTGGTATGGAGGCCCTTCCCCCCCTTTAGAAAGCGTGGGGGGGGAGGGAAATGTCTACTAGGCACTCTATTATTCCCTATGGAGAAGGATTCCCATAGGGAATAATAGGAAATTGATCCGTGGGTATTGGGGGCTCTGGGGGGGCTATTTTTTGAGGTAGAGGCACCAAATTTTTAGTATAGCATCTAGTGCCTCTCCCCAAAATACCCCCCAAGTTTCAAAACAATTGGACCAGAGGGTCCAATTCTATGAGCCCCAAAATATGGTGCCCCTATCCTTAATTATTTCCTATGGAAGAAAGGCATTTTAAAAGGTGTGCTGTCTCTTTAAATGTGATGGCAAGAACTCCCTTGGAGTTCAATTATGCTTGTCACATCCTTGTACTTGGCTCCACCCCCAATGTCTCCTGGCTCCACCCCCAAAGTCCCCAGATTTTTCTTTAATTGGACTTGGCAACTCTAGTTTTATACCAAACCCCAGGTGGGGGCAGGGGATCTGGTTTGGAGGCCCTCCCCCAGCTTCAAGCTCATCAGAAAGCGGGGGGTGGGTGGGGGAAATGGCTGCTGGGAACTCCATTATTCCCTAGGGAGACTGATTCTCATAGGGTATAATGGAGAATTGATCTGCAGGTATCTGGAGTTCTGGGCAGGCTGTTTTTTTTTTTTTTTTTAGATAGAGGCACCCGATTTTCAGCATAGCATCCAACACCTCTCCTAAAAAGACCCTCCAAGTTTCAAAAGATTGGACCATGGGGTCAAATTCTATAAGCCCCAAAAGAAGGTGCCCATATCCTTAATTATTTCCAATGAAAGGAAGACCTTTCAAAGGTGTTTGTTGTTCACTCGCACAATCGAGTCCAACTCATTGCGACCCCGTGGACAAAGTCACGCCAGGCCCTCATATTCCAATCCCAAAGAAGGGTAATGCCAAGGAATGTTCAAACTATCGCACAATTGCACTCTTTTCACACGCCAGCAACGTCATGTTAAAGATCCTACAAGCTAGGCTTCAGCAGTATGTAGATCGGGAACTACCAGAAGTTCAAGCTGGGTTTCGGAGAGGGAGAGGAACTAGAGATCAAATTGCCAACATTCAGTGGATTATGGAGAAAGCACGGGAGCATCAGAAAAACGTCTCTTCTGTTTCATTGACTACGCTAAAGCCTTTGATTGTGTGGATCACAACAAACTGTGGCAAGTCCTTAAAGAGATGGGAGTACCAGACCATCTCACATGTCTCCTGAGAAACCTGTATAAGAGTAAAGGGTGGTTCAGGGTGGTGAGAACCAGAGAGGATTGTGAGGAACTCCAAAGGGATCTGTTGGGGCTGGGTGAGTGGGCGTCAACGTGGCAGATGCGGTTCAATGTGGCCAAGTGCAAAGTAATGCACATTGGGGCCAAGAATCCCAGCTACAAATACAAGTTGATGGGGTGTGAACTGGCAGAGACTGACCAAGAGAGAGATCTTGGGGTCGTGGTAGATAACGCACTGAAAATGTCAAGACAGTGTGCATTTGCAATAAAAAAGGCCAACACCATGCTGGGAATTATTAGGAAGGAAACTGAAAACAAATCAGCCAGTATCATAATGCCCCTGTATAAATCGATGGAGCGGTCTCATTTGGAGTACTGTGTGCAGTTCTGGTCACCGCACCTCAAAAAGGATATTATAGCATTGGAGAAAGTCCAGAAAGGGCAACTAGAATGATTAAAGGGCTGGAGCACTTTTCCTATGAAGAAAGGTTGAAACGCTTGGGACTCTTTAGCTTGGAGAAACGTCGACTGCGGGGGTGACATGATAGAGGTTTACAAGATAATGCATGGGATGGAGAAAGTAGAGAAAGAAGTACTTTTCTCCCTTTCGCACAATACAAAAACTCGTGGGCATTCGATAAAATTGCTGAGCAGACAGGTTAAAACGGATAAAAGGAAGTACTTCTTCACCCAAAGGGTGATTAACATGTGGAATTCACTGCCACAGGAAGTGGTGGCGGCCACAAGTATAGCCACCTTCAAGAGGGGTTTAGATAAAAATATGGAGCACAGGTCCATCAGTGGCTATTAGCCACAGTGTGTGTGTATATATAATTTTTTTTGCCACTGTGTGACACAGAGTGTTGGACTGGATGGGCCGTTGGCCTGATCCAACATGGCTTCTCTTATGTTCCTATGTTCTTAAGAAGCAACTGTCAGAACGGGATATGGAACAACTGATTGGTTTAGAATAGGAAAAGGAGTTCGACAAGGATGTATGTTGTCACCCTGCTTATTTCATTTATATGCAGAGTACATCATGCGGAATGCTGGCCTGGATGAAGCACAAGCCGGAATTAAGATTGCCGGGAAAAACATCAACAACCTCAGATATGCAGATGACACCACTCTAATGGCAGAAAGTGAGGAGGACCGAAAGAACCTCTTCTTGAGGGTGAAAGAGGAGAGCACAAAAGTAGGCTTGAAACTCAACATAAAAAAACTAAGATCATGGCATCCGGCCCCACCACACCTTGGCAAATAGAAGGGGAAGACATGGAAGTAGTGACTGACTTCACATTTCTGGGATCCAAGATCACTGCAGATGGTGACTGGAGCCATGAAATTAAAAGACGTTTGCTTCTCGGGAGGACAGCTATGTCTCCTGGCTCCATCCCCAAAGTCCCCAGGTATTTCTTGAATTCGACTTGGCAACCCACAGATTCACCTGCCTGACATGATCCTATAAGGTGGGCACCATCCTTAATTTCTGCTGCAAGCTGGTCACAGATTAGCTGGACTTGTTTCAAGGAAGCTGCTGTCTGTGTATCCCTTTGCTGCAAAATTTGCTCTTGTCTCTTCTTCACTCTCACATGTATGACGCAGATGTGCATGAACCAAGACACACAACACTTTACAAAATATTTCGCGCCTAGTATCACCTCTAAAGGAGAAGATACTTAAAATGCTTGACCAGCGTGCTTTACGGTGAGGCTGTTGACGGTTACACCACGTTTCTGGTCCCTGTGTGTGTCCCATAAATGTGTGAGGAATGAGGTGGGGATCACAGAATCATAGAGTTGGAAGGGACCTCCAGGGTCATCTAGTCCAACCCCCTGTACAATGTAGGAAACTTACAAATACTGCCCCCTAAATTCACAGGATCTTCATTGTTGTCAGATGGCCATCTCTCTCTCTCGGCTTGACTTCGCGAACGAAGATTTAAGAAGGGTGCAGTAGTCCACGTCTGCTGCAGGCTCGCTGGTGGCTGACAAGACCAATGCGGGACAGGCAGATCCGGCCACAGTGGCTGCAGGGAAAAGTCTGATTTGAGGTTGGTGCTGTAGCTTAAAAACCTCCAAGGAAGGAGAGCCCATCACCTCCCAAGGAGGAAGTCTGGTCCACTGAAGAACTGCTCTAACTGCTAAGAAGTTCTTCCTAATAGAATCATATAGTTGGGAGGGACCTCCAGAGTCATCTAGTCCAACGCCCTACACAATGCAGGAAACTCACAAATACTTCCCCCTAAATTCACAGGGTCCTCATTGCTGCCAGATGGCCATCTAGCCTCTGTTTAAAAACCTCCAAGGAAGGAGAGCTTACCACCTCCCGAGGAAGCCGGTTCCACTGAGGAACTGCTCTAACAGTCATAGAATCATAGAATCCCAGAGTTTGAAGGGACCTCCAGAGTTATCTAGTCCAATCCCCTGCACAATGCAGGAAACTCACAAACACCTCCCCCTAAATTCACAGGATCTTCATTGCTGTCAGATGGCCATCTAGCCTCTGTTTCAAAACGTCCAAGGAAGGAGAGCCCACCACCTCCCAAGGAGGAAGCCTGTTCCAATGAGGAACCACTCCTCTAACAGTCATAGAATCATATAGTTGGAAGGGACCTCCAGGGTCATCTAGTCCAATGCCCTGCACAATGCAGGAAACTCACAAACACCTCCCCCTAAATTTACAGGATCTGCATTGCTGTCAGATGGCCATCTAGCCTCTGTTGAAAAACCTCCAAGGAAGGAGAGCCCACCACCTCCCGAGGAAGCCTGTTCCACTGAGGAACTGCTCTTCTAGCAGTCATAGAATCATAGAGTTGGAAAGGACCTCCACGGTCACCTAGTCCAACCACCTGCACAATGCAGGAAACTCACAAATACCTCCCCCTGCATTCACAGGATCGTCTTTGCTGTCAGATGGCCATCTAGCCTCTGTTGAAAAACCTCCAAGGAAGGAGAGCCCACCACTTCCTAAGGAGACCCCTTTTGGACATGAAAAGTATACAGAGAGCAAGCGAAACCTCCCAGCCCTCCTACCTCAAGCGCATCCACTCCCTGGTTAAACCACACATGAGGAAAAGATTGTTCCCTGTGGCACTTTGTACTTTGCAGGGTGTCAAACAAGATGTACTGAGGAGTCGGTGGAAAAAAGTCTATCGTTTTTGACAGGAATCGAACCCAGGATCAGCTTGTCTTTCATTCACTGTTCAGCCTTCCTCTCGAGCCACTCTCTGAGCTGCTCTACAGCTGCCCAAAAGCCGGTGGTGGCCGCATCTCACTCCCTTTTGCCTCACTGAAGCATTCACACCTGCACATTGGGCGAAATTGATTTTCCCTTCAGGTCACAGTTGGGTCAGGTAATTAAATGAAATTGGGGGAGTGGGGGGACTGTGACTTCCGTAGGCCACTGCAATGGCACACACACACACACACAAACCCCTGCAGCTGCAGACAGCAGCACCCACAAATGTGTTTGCATCAGACAGACTAAGACAAAGACTGAATTGTAAGATTTTTTTTAAATGTTGGTTTTTAGAAGACGAAGAAGTAGCAGAAGAAGAAGAAGAAGCAGAGGAAGAGGAAGAAGAAGCAGAGGAAGCAGAAGAAGAGGCAGAAGAAGAAAGAAGCAGAAGAAGAAGAAAGGTTTATAGGTTTATTGGATTTATATCCCGCCCTCCCCTCTGAAGCAGGCTCAGGGCGGCTCACAACCAGTAAGATCAGAACAGTTGAACAATTAAACAATAAAAACAGTTAAGAACAATAAAAACAGTCTGGTGTTAATCATATTTGATATTTTCGCACTTCAGATGGTATTCAGTCTATATTCGATGTATCTCAGTCACACCACATCAGTTCTTCCATGTCAGATTAAAGGCCTGCTGGAATAGAGTGGTCTTACAGGCCTTACGGAACTCGGCGAGCTCCCACAAGGCCCTAACTTCTTCCGGCAGTTGATTCCACCAATAGGTGATGCTGCTGATGATATTGGATTTGTATCCCACCCTCCACTCTGAATCTCAGAGTCTCAGAGCTGCTCACAATCTCCTTCACTTTCCTACCCCACAACAGACACCCTGTGAGGTACGTGGGGCTGAAGAGAGCTCTGACAAAAACTGTCCTTCCAAGCACAACTCCTGCCAGAGCTATGGCTGACCCAAGGCCATTTCTGCAGCTGCGAGTGGAGGAGTGGGGAATCGAACCCGCTTCTCCAAGATAAGAGCGAATTGGCGGGTTCACAACCTCACAGTTGTGCTCTCTCCAGGCTGAGCCTACCGAGTCTGGAAATCAGGGGTGATTCCAGGAAATCTCCAAGCCTTGACTGGAAATTGGCATCCCTAATCCCCACCACCCTGGCACTGCATGCATTTCTGTGTGGAAAGAAGCCAGAACTGAGCCGGTGAGAGTCTGTTTTCGAGCTGCTGCATGTTACAGAAAAAGAGATGCCTTTCTCTGACGAAGGTGGGGAGAGACAGAGAGAGAATGTGACAAGTCACAATTCTTTGGCACTTAATAGAGCCGCTTTGTAACTTCCCCCCATTCCTTACTCTTATTATCCTGTACATTGTCAGAGAGAAGACAGAGCCGGAGGATCGATGGCCCAAAGGGGACGGGCAGAAAAAGATGGTCCTGCCAGATCTGGAGCCTTTCGCTTGAAAGACGCAAATCCTTCTGGCTGTCAAAAATAGGTAATGCGCAAAGGGCCTTTAAAAGCCTGGCTCTCTTTCAGTCTTTGAAAACAGAAACAAGTGAGAGACTGAAAGAAGGCCCAAGAGAACTAGGCTCTGCCAGGTCCAATTCCTGAAATATCTGGGGACTTTGGTGGTGGAGCCAGGAGCCATTCGGGTGGAACCAGGAGCAAGGTTGCGACAAGCGCAATTGAACTCCAAAGGGACTTCTGGGCATCAGATATACCAGGGGATATCCAAACCCCACCTGGAGCGTGGCAACCCTACTCTAGCGTAAGCCCATGCTTTTTCCTGCTGGCCTCATGTCCATTTTTTGTTGGCAAATGGTCCCCCATGTTAAACATAAAAACATAAGCGACGCCATGTTGGATCAGGCCAATGGCCCATCCAGTCCAACACTCTGTGTCACATAAGAACACAAGAGAAGCCATGTTGGATCAGGCCAGTGGCCCATCCAGTCCAACACTCTGAGCTTTTTCACACAGTCTATGTATTCCGGTATGGAAGCTGGTCAGTTACTGAACAGTAACGGGTTTCTGCTGGCATTTCAGACAGACCCGATTCAGTAACTGGCTGCTACCGGAATACTCTCACCTTTTCATACACTCCCGCAGCTGTCCCGGTAGTGAGGCGTGCCTGAGTTGTTACAAACAAAGAGCAGCTTCTTCCACTTTTCAACCCCTCCTTCCGGGTTGAAATCGCTATGGGGTGCTGTGTGAAATGTCCAGTATCTAACCCCGGGAGCAGTTTTCGCGCCCTTTTTCGCCCGCCGGCACGCAATCTCCGGCGCTTTTTTTTTTTTGAACGTCGGGCTAAGATCGCTATAGCGCTATAGCGACATATCACAACAGCAGCACCATAGGGATGCCTGGACTGCATTAAGATGCCAGAGATCGCCGCCGCTGAAACTTGGTAACTTATCTCAATGGAGCCTAGCCATCTCTATGGTGGTGCTGTTGTGATACAATGCTATAGCGCTATAGCGCTATAGCGATCTTTGCCCGACGTTCCAAAAAAAAAAAAGCCGGAGATCGCACGCCGGCAGGCGAAAACTGCTGGCGCTGGTGGAAGCGAGATAAAAGCGGAACAGTGTGAAATGGCTTGCTTCAATCACGGAACCCTACCGGGAAAAAAACCATGTGTCTGAAAACTCCCATCCCTGTCTCGGATTACTGCAAGGCGGCACAATACCGACTCCCTTTCGGCTTCCACTGGTAAGTGTGAAAAGGGCCTCTGTGTCACACAGCGGCCAAAAAATCCCAGTGCCATCAGGAGGTCCATCAGTGGGGCCAGGACACTACAAGCCTTCTCACTGTTGCCGCCCCCAAGCACCAAGAATACAGAGCATCACTGCCCCAGACATAAGAACATAAGAGAAGCCCTGTTGGGTCAGGCCAATGACCCATCCAGTCCAACACTCTGTGTCACACAGTGGGCAAAGAACCCAGCTGCCACCAGGAGGTCCATCAAAGGGGCCAGAACTCCAGAAGCCCACCCACTGTTGCTCCCCCAAACACACACTAAGAATACAGAGCATCACTGCCCCAGACATAAGAACTCAAGAGAAGCCATGTAGCATCAGGCCAATGGTCCATCCAGTCCAACACTCTGTGTCACACAGTGGCCAAAAAAACCAGGTGCAATCCGGAGGTCTACTATTGTGGCCAAGACGCTCGAAGCCCTCCCACTGTTGTCCCAAACATCAGGAATACAGAGCATCACTTGCCCCAGACAGAGAGTTCCATCTATACCCTGTGGCTAATAGCCACTGATGGAGCTCTGCTCCAGATGTTTATCCAATTCGCCTCTTAAAGTCTATGCTGATACTCTGGATCTTGAACCTGTTCTCTTTTGCTGTTGGGTTCTTGACCTGAAGAGAGGTTTCTCCTTTCCGCTTCTCTTTGCTTTCTTTCAAGTTCTCCCGCATCACTCAGTCCCGGAGGTGGCCGCCCCAGATCTTCGCCTGTTTGGGGGCTGTGTCCCTGCCATCCGTCTCTCCTGTGCCTGCTGCTCCTTCACCTGCCAGAAAGGCAATTTCTCTCCTCTGCTGCCGATACCTATAATTTCTCACTGTGATTGTGGAGGCTGAGTCTGCTTTCTGGAGAAATAATGACAAGTGTCTTTTCAGGCCCTTCTGCGGAAGGAACGTTAGATATATTTCACTCCAGCCTTTCGTCGATCTGTTTCCCTCGAACCGCCATCCGCCACGCTCAGAGACGGGTGCAGAAAAACTTACCTTTCCCCTGCTTCTTGCTCTTCAAGACTCCTTGCTCCATTATCAGGCTGGAATCGCCGCAGTGCTGGACTTGGATTCTCTGATGGCTTGTTTGGCTCACTGGTGTCAGCCTTTCTGTTTCGACGCCAGTATTTCTGCACTCTCCCAGCAGGGTCACCTCTTTTCTCTGTACTCTTAGCGGTGCAGTCCTACACAGTGTTATGCCATCTAAGTCTTAGAATGTAGTAACTTCTCCTAGATAGTGCTGTGAGACACATTTGTTCTGCTGAAGGGAAGTTGTGGCTGCCGTTCTTTCTTTCTGTTTGTGCTTGAGACTCCACCCTTCGCGTCTTTGTTCCTTCTTGGAAATAATTTATGCTTTGCATAAAAGGCGTAATTAAGGGGAAATGGAGAGCTCCCTTTTCCTGACATTATTTAAAATCTCACTTGGAGATGTTTCTTCTTATTTCTCTTCTTCCTCCTCTTCTTCTTCATCATCTTTGCCTTTTTCTTCTTCCTCTCTCCTCCACTCCAAGGTGTTTCTTCTTCTTCTTCTGTCAGGGGTCTTCTTTAATGGTTAGACCACTGAAAGGTGAGAGGTAGTCATCAATTGGTCTCTGGGAAGAAGAAGAAGAAGAATTGCAGATTTATACCCCACCCTTCTCTCTGAATCAGAGACTCAGAGTGGCTTACAATCTCCTTTATCCTCTGATAAAGGGCTGAGAGGGCTCTCACAGCAGCTGCCCTTTCAAGGACAACCTCTGCCAGAGCTATGGCTGACCCAAGGCCATTCCAGCAGGTGCAAGTGGAGGGGTGGGGAATCAAACCTGGTTCTCCCAGATAAGAGTCCGCACACTTAACCACTGCACCAAACTGGCTCTCTTTCCGTAGCTGAAGAAGTGAACAAGTGCCCATCTTACTCTAAGGGCTGCCAAGAGCTAAAATTTTAAAAGAGACATGATAAGATTACATTATAAAGGAAGGGAAGGAAGGAAAGGTCCCCTGTGCAAGCCCCAGTCGTTTCTGACTCTGGGACGACGTTGCTTTCACAACGTTTTCACGGCAGACTTTTTACGGGGTGGTTTGCCTTCCCCAGTCATCTACACTTCCCCCCCCGCCCCCAGCAAGCTGGATCCTCATTTGACACCTTGGAAGGATGGAAGGCTAAGTCAACCTCAAGCCGGCTACCTGAAAACCCAGCTTCCACCGGGGATCAAACTCAGATCGTGAGCAGAGCTTAGGACTGCAGTACTGCAGCTTTAACACTCTGCGATATTAAAAACATACCTTATTATATTAAAAACATACATCATTTCATTTTGTTTCTATCCCAGTGGGGACCCAAAGTGTCTCCTATCCTTTTCCTCTCCTCCATTTTACCCTCACAACAACCCTGTGAGGTAAGTTGGGGAGAGAGAGCGTGACTGGCCCAAGTTGACCCAGATGGCTTGACCTTGCTGAGTGGGGCATGAGGGGGGATTTCAACCTGTTGCCCAGATCCGAATCTAACACCCTAACCATTACACCAACCCTGCATAGAGCACATTGCAATAATCTAATTTGAACGTAAGCAGGGCCTGCAACTACAGTGGCCCGATCTTGTCTGTCCAGGAAAGACCTCTGCTAGCTAACCAGTCAAAACTGGTAAAAGGCACTCTTGGCCTCAGCTGCCATCTGCTTATTCAGGAGTAGGTCTGAAGGGGCCCTGGCTCAGTGGCAGAGCCTCTGCTTGGCATGCAGAAGGTCCCAGGTTCAATCCCCAGCATCTCCAGTTAATGAGGACCAGGCAGGAGGTGATTGGAAAGACCTCTGCCTGATTCACTGGAGAGCCACTGCCAGTCTAAGTAGACAAGACTGAGGGCGTTTTCCCGCAGAGCTTACCTCGGAGCGACGTCCCTCTTCACCGCGCAGCGTCTGCGCAGATTTCCCACCAACTGCTCTGCATAACCAGGAAGAGCCGCAGCTTTTGAGTCGCTAACGGAAACTGGTTTTTAGCGGTTTACATCTGCGACGCAAAAGGTCCGGCACGTCCTGGTTCTGCAGAGCAGTTGGTGGGAAATCCACGCAGACGCTGCGCGGTGAAGAGGGACGTCGCTCCGAGGTAAGCTCTGTGGGAAAACGCCCTCTGTCTGATGGATTGAGGGTCTGATTTATTATAAGGCAGCTTCATTGGTTCATTTATGCAAGAGCATCCCGCCTCTCCACTACGGACCTGTTCCTTCAAGGCCATCCAGAATGGCGACACCTTAAATACCAGATCAGACCTTCCACCAGCTAGTAGCACTTCCATCATATTAGGATTCACCTTCTATTCAGGGTTTCTATGGACTCCCAGCACCGCCTTCTGCAACCTCCCTTCTAGGTAGGACCAGAACCACTGCAGAATGGTACTTTCCAATCCCAGTCCTGTTAGGCGGTCCAGAAGGACACTAGGTGCCACTAGGACACCTGATAGAGTTGCATCTTTCCAGTGTGGCTGGTACCTAGGGTTGTGAAGTCTAACTCACAAAATACCTGGGGACTTTGGGGGTGGAGCCAGGAGACTTTCCCATTCCCTAAAATAAATCAATAAAAATACAGCAGTGCAGTTCCCCTGAATACAGTATTCATTTCCCCATCCCTGAGCAGCTGTCTGCACTTCCACTAAATGAAAGCAAACATGAACGCACATGGACGCACACACAAAGAAACACACAGCAGCCAAAATAAACACAGTTTGGAAGCACACACTTTGTGGTCTCACTGCGGCAATTTACTCACCATGGGACTCATTGACTGCTCTATACTCGACCCAGTTCATCAGACTAACACAAGAAACACAGAGATTACTATTTTAGTGTGCAAACGGCTTCTTAAGGGACTATAAAACAAACGGAGGTTCTGAGCTCCTTCCCTTTCAACAGGCACACCCGCCCCCATTCAGCCTAGCTGAAGATTTAAAGGCACACACACCTTTCTAGAAGCAAGCTGTTCCCACCATTTTCTTAAGCCTTCTGAGGTTTGAAGGCCCATGGAGCTGTTAGGGCGGGGCTTCCCATGGTCCCTCTAAGCTGAGTTTGTGTGAGCTAGCTCAAAGATTTTTAGCCTCCAGCTCACACATTTTCATCTTAGCTCAGGAAAGATGACTCCAGAGCACAACAATTTATGCTGTAGCTTACAACTTTCCTGCTAGCAGCTCACAAAGTAGAATTTTTGCTCACAAGACTCTGCGGCTTAGAGGGAACGTTGCAGCTGACTCAACTGCCAAACCAGGAGATCCCGTCTGGGACCTGGGGATTGGCTTTCGAAGCTCCCACCACCCCATCAGCTGAATCGGAGAAGGCATTTGTCTCTTTAAATCACTTCTCCAAGCCAAGCCAGCTGGCGGCTTGGAGAATGCATTTAAAGTTAAAGTTGCTTTCTTTCCATGTCTCCCTCCCATGCTCCCATCTTCTTCCTTCCTTCCTTCCTTCCTTCCTTCCTTCCTTCCTTCCTTCCTTCCTTCCTTCCTTCCTTCCTTCCTTCCTTCCTTCCTTCCTTCCTTCCTTCCCTCCCATGCTCCCATCTCCTTCCTTCCTTCCCTCCCTCCCTCCCATGCTCCCATCTCCTTCCTTCCTTCCTTCCTTCCTTCCTTCCTTCCTTCCTTCCTTCCTTCCTTCCTTCCTTCCTTCCTTCCTTCCTTCCTTCCTTCCTTCCTTCCTTCCTTCCTGTCTTGTAGCTCTCAAATACCTGATGTTCATGTCTTGCACGTCTCAAACGTCTGACATTCATTCTATGTGGCCACCCCTGTCTTATCCCTTCTCCATCTGCAGCAAAGGGCATTATTTGTCATTTCAGCACCCACCAGCTGGAGTGAGATCCTGTTCTTGGCACTGCCTGCTGTCTGAACTAAAGCAGTTATGAGAGTTTCATTCCTGAAGGCTGTGCAAATGCAAATGAAGGCAGGGCCGCATGAATCCCAGAATCCTAGGAACAAATTGTTTGCCGCTCTGAAGGAGTGTGGCTGTGGACTATCAGGGGACGGAGCTAAATTTGGAAGCAAGAAGTAGTGCTGGTAGTTTGCATGATGGTCCTTATACATTTCCTCCCAGTGTGAGCCCTGAATAGACTTTCCTTTTAGAAATGTGGCTAAAACCATTTCAGCTTTCTCCAGTTCTGTCTAAATCAGGGGTGTCGAACAGGCATCCCAGAGGCTGAATAAGGCCCCCAGAGGTTTCCTAACAAGCCCCCGAGCAACTGGCTGTCATCTGCTTCCTTCTCCCTCTCACTTGCTTCTTTCTGCATCACAGCTTGCTTTGCAAAGCTTGCTCAATTGCACAGGATCTACAGAGCAAAACCTCTGTTTTCTCCATTGGCTGAGGCACCTTTCTTGGAGAGGAAAGCCTGGAAGCTTTGCCAGGCTCTCTCAATCGCACAGCAGAACTACTGAGCCAAGCCTCTCTTCCTTCTATTGGCTGAGGCTCCTCCCCCTCCTGGTCCCCTGGTGAAGGAAGGAAAAAGCCAGAGCTTCCTTTGCCCACTTCCTTAGATCCCATGGGAGAGATGCAAAGAAAGCGCCTTTAAGACCAACGAGTGCTAATGTTTCAACCATGTTTTTTAAGGTTTTTTTTAAAAAAATCTTTAATTGTGTTTGCCTGTGTCTTTTATAAAGTTTCTATCTCTGCTACCTGACATTTAGGGTTGCCAAGTCCAATTCAAGAAATATCTGGGGACTTTGGGGGTGGACCCAGGAGACTTTGGGGGTGGAGCCAGGAGACATTGGGGTGGAGCAATGGTTTGACAAGCATAACTGAACTCCAAAGGGACGTCTGGCCATCATATTTTAAGGAACCGCACACCTTTTCAATGCCTTCCTTCCATAGGAAATAATGAAGCTTAGGGGCACCTTTTTGGGGGGCTCATAGAATTGGACCCCCTGGTCCAATCTTTTTGAAACTTGGGGGGTATTTTGGGGAGAGGCACTAGATGCTATACTGGTGCTTCTACCCCAAATAACAGCCCCCCCCCCCAGAGCCCCAGATACCCGCGGATCAATTCTTCATGATTTTCTTTTTTAGAGGCAGTTATTTCTTTCACCCTCTTCATTATCCTGGCTTTCATTGCATCTAATTGGACTTGCATTTTCTCCATTGAAGCAGACCTAGCACAAGTTAGCTTCAGGTCTGACATATAAAAAAGATCGAAAATTTTTATCTCCCCAAATTAAATTTGGACCATCAGGTTTAATTGAGTGAAGCTTGCCCTTTCCAATACACCCAATTTCGCCGTCCTCTGAGCCTCCCAGGCTCAGATATTAATGTTTAAAGTTTTTATTTCCCCCAAAATGGTGGTCGCTACTTTTGTTTCACTTTTAAAAAAATTCTTCTTTTCCCTTCAACCAATTCAATCTTAGGGTTTGTAGAATCTTTCGGGCTCATGTGCCGTGTTCTACTGGAGAAAGTTTTCCTTCCAGACGTTTCGTTCTCAGCTGCGGAGAACATCCTCAGTGGCATTGCAGCCGGAGCAGGCGCTCTGACCTTCTTGGCTGCTGTGCATTGAGTGGGGCCAGGGCTGCTGGAGAGCTGCTATTTCTAGGCTGGAGGGGGTGTGGTGAAAGGGCAATTGGTTTGTGGATGTGCCCATTGTTTGGTGGGGCTTCCTGGAAGGGTAGTGATAAGGAAACTGGCTGTTGAATGTGACCATTGTTCTGTGTTAATTGCTGGGAGGGTTGGAAGGGGTGTGAAGATAAGGAAGATGGTTGTCGACTGTGCTGATTGTTCTGTGGAATGTACTGGTTGTTCTGTGACTTTCTGCAATTATAGTCTGTAGGGTGTTTTGCAGAGCTGGGTACCAAGATTGGTGGATGAAAATGCCTTTCATCCACCTTTCCCTGGCTCCACTCAATGCACAGCAGCCAAGAAGGTCAGAGCGCCTGCTCCGGCTGCAACGCCACTGAGGATGTTCTCCGCAGCTGAGAACGAAACGTCCGGAAGGAAAACTTTCTCCAGTAGAACACGGCACTTGATCCCAAAAGATTCTACAAACCCTAATGATGTTACCAGCCGTGAAAACCTGAAATCGTTGATAATTCAGTCTTCTTCACCACTGTCCAGTAGTCCTTATTTTATAATTGCCAACTCAATTAACTCCACCAATTTTTATTGTCCCAGTCGCTTTAGAAACGTTGTGAAAACTTTGTCCTCCCAGCAATGGCCGCCGATGTTTCTCCCACCTGGGGATTGGCAACCCGACTGACATTACATTTTATGACATACATGGACAAGGTCAAATTTATGTCAGATTCGACCTTCATAGCAAATGAGTTCAACAGGTGTGGTTTAAATGTTCCAGTCCACCCCAGCTCTGGGTTGGGGAATTCCTTAAAGATTTAGGAGAGGGGGGGGAATGGAACCTAGAGGGGGATACAGTTGCTATTATGACTGATCTCAAGGAGACAAGAGATCTGTTCACCTGGAGAAAACAGCTGCTTTGGAAGGCTGGCGGTGCGGTGATAGATCCAAGCGGGCAGCCGTGTTGGTTTGAAGTAGCAGAACAAAGCAGGAGTCAAGCGTCACCTTGAAGACCAACCAAGTTTTATTCAGAACGTAACCTTTCGTGTGCTCTCTACGCACACTTCATCAGACGAAGGGATCAGGTATGATATCTGAATCTACAGTCTCGGGTTTGTTTGCACTTCCTTTACAAACCCAAACCTGGAAATCTGTGTCAAATCCATCGTAGTCTAATGTGGAATGATTGATCTCATTCATCGGGGTGAGTATAAACAATCCGATGCTGCAAAGAATAAATCAGCACCACACAAATTCAGCTGGAAGACTGGCGTTTTTTTGTTTTGTTTTCTTGTGACCCTTAATACATAGTGCCACTGAGACTGAAGCTTGCGGCATGCAAACAAACAAACGGAATTTCCAAATCGAAAGAGAGCAGGGAGTCCTCCTGTGGTTTAATGGGTCGTTTGTTCTTGAAGCATCCCAACCTGAGCATGAAGCCGGGCTGAACTGAACTGAGAACCTACCAGTCTGACAACCTGGTTACAAGATTATTCATGGGATGGAGAAAGTTGAGAAAGAAGTCCTTTTCTCCCTTTCTCACAATAAAAGAACTCGTGGGCATTCGATGAAATTGCTGAGCAGTCGGGTTATAACATGATAAAAGGAAGTCCTTCTTCACCCAAAGGGTGATTAACATGTGGAATTCACTGCCACAGGAGGTGGTGGCGGCTACAAGCATAGCCACCTTCAAGAGGGAGCAGAGGTCCATCAGTGGCTATTAGCCACAGTGTGTGTGTGTGTGTGTGTGTATTTTTGGCCACTGTGTGACACAGAATGTTGGACTGGAGAGGCCATTGGCCTGAACCAACATGGCTTCTCTTATGTTCTTATGTGACACAGAGTGTTGGACTGGAGGGGCCACTGCCCTGATCCAACATGGCTTCTCTTATGTTCTTATGTGACACAGAGTGTTGGACTGGAGGGGCCACTGCCCTGAACCAACATGGCTTCTCTTATGTTCTTATCTGACACAGTGTGTGGGAGTGGATGGGCCATTGGCCTGATCCAACAGGGCTTCTCTTATGTTCTTATGTGACACAGAGTGTTGGACTGGATGGGCCACTGGCCTGATCCAACATGGCTCCTCTTATGTTCTTATGTGACACAGAGAGTTGGACTGGAGGGGCCACTGGCCTGATCCAACATGGCTTCTCTTATGTTCTTATCTGACACAGTGTGTGGGAGTGGATGGGCCATTGGCCTGATCCAACAGGGCTTCTCTTATGTTCTTATGTGACACAGAGTGTTGGACTGGAGGGGCCACTGGCCTGATCCAACATGGCTTCCTTTATGTTCTTATGTGACACAGAGTGTTGGACTGGAGGAGCCATTGGCCTGATCCAACATGACTTCTCTCATGTTCTTACGTGACACAGAGTGTTGGACTGGAGGGGCCACTGGCCTGATCCAACATGGCTTCCTTTATGTTCTTATGTGACACAGAGTGTTGGACTGGATGGGCCACTGGCCTGATCCAACAGGGCTTCTCTCATGTTCTTACGTGACACAGAGTGTTGGACTGGATGGGCCACTGGCCTGATCCAACAGGGCTTCTCTTATGTTCTTATGTGACACAGAGTGTTGGACTGGATGGGCCACTGGCCTGATCCAACAGGGCTTCTCTCATGTTAGTTTTATGTTAGTTTTACATATGTTGTAAGCCGCCCTGAGCCACTCGGTGAGAAGGGTGGGAAGTTCTGAAAGAACTCAAAGTTGAACTTGTGGATCTTCTAACAAAAATCTGTAATCTTTCATTGAAATCTGCCTCCGTTCCTGAGGACTGGAAGGTAGCAAATGTCACCCCCATCTTTAAAAAAGGTTCCAGAGGAGATCCGGGAAATTACAGGCCAGTCAGTCTGACTTCAATACCGGGAAAGTTGGTAGAAACCATTATCAAGGACAGAATGAGTAGGCACATTGATGAACACGGGTTATTGAGGAAGACTCAGCATGGGTTCTGCAAGGGAAGATCTTGCCTCACTAACCTGTTGCATTTCTTTGAGGGGGTGAACAAACATGTGGACAAAGGAGACCCGATAGATGTTGTTTACCTTGACTTCCAGAAAGCTTTTGATAAAGTTCCTCATCAAAGGCTCCTTAGAAAGCTTGAGAATCATGGAGTAAAAGGACAGGTCCTCTTGTGGATCAAAAACTGGCTGAGTAATAAAAAGCAGAGAGTGAGTATAAATGGGCAGTCTTCGCAGTGGAGGACGGTAAGCAGTGGGGTGCCGCAGGGCTCGGTACTGGGTCCCATGCTCTTTAACTTGTTCATAAATGATTTAGAGTTGGGAGTGAGCAGTGAAGTGGCCAAGTTTGCGGATGACACTAAATTGTTCAGGGTGGTGAGAACCAGAGAGGATTGTGAGGAACTCCAAAGGGATCTGTTGAGGCTGGGTGAGTGGGGGTCAACGTGGCAGATGCGGTTCAATGTGGCCAAGTGCAAAGTAATGCACATTGGGGCCAAGAATCCCAGCTACAAATACAAGTTGATGGGGTGTGAACTGGCAGAGACTGACCAAGAGAGAGATCTTGGGGTTGTGGTACATAACTCACTGAAAATGTCAAGACAGTGTGCGTTTGCAATAAAAAAGGCCAACGCCATGCTGGGAATTATTAGGAAGGGAATTGAAAACAAATCAGCCAGTATCATAATGCCCCTGTATAAATCGATGGTGCGGTCTCATTTGGAGTACTGTGTGCAGTTCTGGTCGCCGCACCTCAAAAAGGATATTATAGCATTGGAGAAAGTCCAGAGAAGGGCAACTGGAATGATTAAAGGGCTGGAGCACTTTCCCTATGAAGAAAGGTTGAAACGCTTGGGACTCTTTAGCTTGGAGAAACGTCGACTGCGGGGTGACATGATAGAGGTTTACAAGATAATGCATGGGATGGAGAAAGTAGAGAAAGAAGTATTTTTCTCCCTTTCTCACAATACAAGAACTCATGAGCATTCGATGAAATTGCTGAGCAGACAGGTTAAAACGGATAAAAGGAAGTACTTCTTCACCCAAAGGGTGATTAACATGTGGAATTCACTGCCACAGGAGGTGGTGGCGGCCACAAGTATAGCCACCTTCAAGAAGGGTTTAGATAAAAATATGGAGCACAGGTCCATCAGTGGCTATTAGCCACAGTGTATGTGTGTATATACAATTTTTTGCCACTGTGTGACACAGAGTGTTGGACTTGATGGGCCGTTGGCCTGATCGAACATGGCTTCTCTTATGTTCTTATGATATAAATCCCAGATAAATAAATAAATAAATGTTCTTACGTGACACAGAGTGTTGGACTGGAGGGGCCACTGGCCTGATCCAACAGGGCTTCTTTTATGTTCTTATGTTCTCATGGTTTACGTGATCCTTGACAGAGCTTAGTGGTGAAGCTGTGTATACTTAAACCAGGGTGTCGAACTCATTTCTTATGAGGGCCGGATAAGAACATAAGAGAAGCCATGTTGGATCAGGCCAACGGCCCATCAAGTCCAACCCTCTGTGTCACACAGTGGCAAAAAATGTTATATACACACATACACTGTGGCTAATAGCCACTGATGGACCTGTGCTCCATATTTTTATCTAAACCCCTCTTGAAGGTGGCTATACTTGTGGCCGCCACCACCTCCTGTGGCAGTGAATTCCACATGTTAATCACCCTTTGGGTGAAGAAGTACTTCCTTTTATCCGTTTTAACCTGTCTGCTCAGCAATTTCATCGAATGCCCACGAGTTCTTGTATTGTGAGAAAGGGAGAAAAGTACCTCTTTCTCTACTTTCTCCATTCCATGCATTATCTTGTAAACCTCTATCATGTCACCCCGCAGTCGACGTTTCTCCAAGCTAAAGAGTCCCAAGCGTTTCAACCTTTCTTCATAGGGAAAGTGTTCCAACCCTTTAATCATTCTAGTTGCCCTCCTCTGCACCTTCTCTAATGCTATAATATCCTTTTTGAGGTGCGGCGACCAGAACTGCACACAGTACTCCAAATGAGACCGCACCATCGATTTATACAGGGGCATTATGATACTGGCTGATTTGTTTTCAATTCCCTTCCTAATAATTCCCAGCATGGCGTTGGCCTTTTTTATTGCAAACGCACATTGTCTTGACACTTTCAGTGAGTTATGTATCATGACCCCAAGATCTCTCTCTTGGTCAGTCTCTGCCAGTTCACACCCCATCAACTTGTATTTGTAGCTGGGATTCTTAGCCCCAATGTGCATTACTTTGCACTTGGCCACATTGAACCGCATCTGCCACGTTGACGCCCACTCACCCAGCCTCAACAGATCCCTTTGGAGTTCCTCACAATCCTCTCTGGTTCTCACCACCCTGAACAATTTAGTGTCATCTGCAAACTTGGCCACTTCACTGCTCATAATCTGACATAAGTTAGACCTTGACAGGGCGAGCCGTGTCAAGTTGGGTCGAGACATGCCAGGCAAGGCCGTTTGTGTACCTATTTAAGATTAGGTAGCAGAGATATAAACTTTATAAAGGACACAGAAAAACACAAATATATTTTTTTAAAAACTTAAAACATGCTTAAAATGCTAGCACTCATCGGTTTTAAATATGCTTTCTTTGTATTTCTCCCATGGGACTGAGGGAACGGGGCAAAGGAAGCGCTGGCTCTTTCCTTCCTTCTCCAGGGGACTGGAGGGAGCTTCAGCCAATAGAAGGAAGAGAGGCTTGGCCCAGTAGCTCCACTGTGCAACTGAGACAGCCTGGCAAAGCAAGCTCTCCCTCCCCCACTCCCTCCCCAAGGGAGGAGCCTCAGCCAATGGAGAAAATTGAAGCTTTGATCTGTAGCTCCTGTGCCATTGAGCAAGCCTTGCAAAACAAGCTGTGATGCAGAAGGAAGCACGATATAGAGAGAAGGAAGCAGATGACAGCCAGTTGCTCGGGGGCCTGATAGGAGCCCTCCGGGGGCCTGATTCGGCTCCCAAACTGCATGCTTGACACTCCTGACTTAAACTGTGTTCTATTGGATTTTACAGGAATGCCCAGTGGCCAGTCACACTATACTGCAGGGGTGGCCCACGGTAGCTCTCCAGATGTTTTTTTGCCTACAACTCCCATCAGCCCCAGTCATTGGCCATGCTGTCTGGGACTGATGGGAATTGTAGGCAAAAAACATCTGGAGAGCTACGGTGGGCCACCCCTGCTATACTGTATGACTGTCTGAAAACGCAAGAAAGATACGGGGGCCAATGAACTGAAAATTCCTTTTAAAGCCAAGCTTTGGGTTGAGGACAGCAATGGCTACCACCTTATCTGGCACTCCCTTTCCTTCCCTTCCCCTACCCTGCTTCCTCCCGCTTATGGCGAGACAGTCGTGCAAACTGTAGACTTCCTCCGGTGAGGACTACCCCCGATGCTGTTTTAGCTATTTGAACCTTGTTGGGTTTTATTTGTCTAGTCGTCTGTTTTTAACTGTACATAGTGGGCCCCGTTGGCCGGTTGAGCAGTCCTGGAGCTCAGCCGTTCCTATGCCCTAAGCTCTTTGAACACAGAGGAGGAGAGGAGAGAAGCCTAAACTATAAATAAACACTCCATTGAAATCCCTCCCTTCCCCAGCACTCCGTATCCCCCAGATCTTCAGGAATTTCCCAGCCCTGGAGCTGGCAACCCTAGGAGGGCAGGATTGGGAGGGGAGGGCCCCCCACTGAGAATAACGCCACAGAGCCCACCCACCAAAGCGGCCGTTCCTTCCAGGGTAAACGGTCTCTGGAGTCTGGAGCTCCCTTGGAATTCTGGGAGATCTCCATTTCCCCCCTGGAGGTTGACAACTCTAATCCTAGCTGAAAACCACCAGCAATGTACAGCCATGGGGCTAAGTCTACCTTTGGAACAAGGGTGTGTGTGTGTGGTTCTGTGTGTGCTTGCGTGTGTGTGTGTGTGTGTGACTTACCCAGATCAACAGTGTTGTGCGTGTGGACCTTAGTGAAAACTGAATAGGGTGTTCCCACAAGGCTCATTGGAGCCATACGGACTGAGCGTGGGGGACTTGGGAACAATGAGTAGCAAGATCCAAATCCCTGCTGCCCTGCTCCAATCACGGACCCCCTGCTGGTTTGAATGGTCCAATCACATGCTTGCGTGGGAACCCTGAGCTGTATATCGTTGGCTATGTGGGCCCAGTTAGGCAGTCTTTGAGCGCAGCCCTATACTATGCTGTACCTAATAAAGAAGAAGAAGAAGAAGAAGATATTGGATTTATATCCCTCCCTCCATTACGAAGAGTCTCAGAGCGGCTCACAATCTCCTTTCCCAACAGACACCCTGTGAGGTAGATGAAGATATTGAATTTATATCCCACCCTCCACTCCGAAGAGTCTCAGAGCGGCTCACAATCTCCTTTCCCTTCCTCCCCCACAACAGACACCTTCTGAGGTAGATGAAGATACTGGATTTATATCCCGCCCTCCACTCCGAAGAGTCTCAGAGCGGCTCACAATCTCCTTTCCCTTCCTCCCCCACAACAGACACCCTGTGAGGTAGATGAAGATACTGGATTTATATCCCGCCCTCCACTCCGAAGAGTCTCAGAGCGGCTCACAATCTCCTTTCCCTTCCTCCCCACAACAGACACCCTGTGAGGTAGATGAAGATATTGGATTTATATCCCACCCTCCACTCCGAAGAGTCTCAGAGCAGCTCACAATCTCCTTTCCCTTCCTCCCCCACAACAGACACCCTGTAGATGAAGATATTGGATTTATATCCCACCCTCCACTCTGAAGAGTCTCTGAGCGGCTCACAATCTCCTTTCCCTTCCTCCCCCACAACAGACACCCTGTGAGGTAGATGAAGATATTGGATTTATATCCCGCCCTCCACTCCAAGAGTCTCAGAGCAGCTCACAATCTCCTTCCCCTTCCTCCCCCACAACAGACACCCTGTGAGGTAGATGAAGATATTGGATTTATATCCCGCCCTCCACTCCAAGAGTCTCAGAGCGGCTCACAATCTCCTTTCCCTTCCTCCCCACAACAGACACCCTGTGAGGTAGATGAAGATATTGGATTTATATCCCGCCCTCCACTCCAAGAGTCTCAGAGCGGCTCACAATCTCCTTCCCCTTCCTCCCCCACAACAGACACCCTGTGAGGTAGATGAAGATATTGGATTTATATCCCGCCCTCCACTCCAAGAGTCTCAGAGCGGCTCACAATCTCCTTTCCCTTCCTCCCCCACAACAGACACCCTGTGAGGTAGATGAAGATATTGGATTTATATCCCGCCCTCCACTCCAAGAGTCTCAGAGCGGCTCACAATCTCCTTTCCCTTCCTCCCCCACAACAGACACCCTGTGAGGTAGATGAAGATATTGGATTTATATCCCGCCCTCCACTCCAAGAGTCTCAGAGCGGCTCACAATCTCCTTTCCCTTCCTCCCCCACAACAGACACCCTGTGAGGTAGATGAAGATATTGGATTTATATCCCGCCCTACACTCTGAAGAGTCTCAGAGCGGCTCACAATCTCCTTTACCTTCCTCCCCCACAACAGACACCCTGTGAGGTAGATGAAGATATTGGATTTATATCCCGCCCTCCACTCCAAGAGTCTCAGAGCGGCTCACAATCTCCTTTCCCTTCCTCCCCCACAACAGACACCCTGTGAGGTAGATGAAGATATGGATTTATATCCCGCCCTCCACTCCAAGAGTCTCAGAGCGGCTCACAATCTCCTTTACCTTCCTCCCCCACAACAGACACCCTGTGAGGTGGGTGGGGCTGAAAAGGGCTCTCACAGCAGCTGCCCTTTCAAGGACAGCCTCTGCCAGAGCTATGGCTGACCCAAGGCCATGCTAGCAGGTGCAAGTGGAGGAGTGGGGAATTGAACGTGGTTCTCCCAGGTAAGAGTCCGCACACTTAACCACTGCACCAAACTGGCTTTCCACACCAAACTGGCTCTAACGATCGGTACCACCTCGATCACTACCACCTCACCTCTTCATCATATTTAACCTGCTATATCGGGTGGCCAACAGTAGCTCTCCCGATGTTTTTTTTCCTACAACTCCCATCAGCCCCAGACAGCATCGGCAATGGCTGGGGCTGATGGGAGTTGTAGGCAAAAACATCTGGAGAGCTACCGTTGGCCACTCCTGCACTATATTATAAAGAAGAAGAAATGCGGATTTATATCCCGCCCTTCTCTCTGAATCAGAGACTCAGAGCGGCTCACAATCTCCGATATCTCCTCCCCCCACAACAGACACCCTGGGAGATGGGTGGGGCTGAGAGGGCTCTCACGGCAGCTGCCCTTTCAAGGACAACCTCTGCCAGAGCTCTGGCTGACCCAAGGCCATTCCAGCAGGTGCAAGTGGAGGAGGGGGGAATCAAACCCGGTTCTCCCAAATAAGAGAGCTCTGGCTGACCCAAGGCCATTCCAGCAGGTGCAAGTGGAGGAGTGGGGACTCAAACCCGGTTCTCCCAGATAAGAGAGCTCTGGCTGACCCAAGGCCATTCCAGCAGCTGCAAGTGGAGGAGTGGGGAATGAAACCCGGTTCTCCCAGTAAGAGAGCTTTGGCTGACCTAAGGCCATTCCTGCAGCTGCAAGGGGAGGAGTGGGGAATCAAACCTGGTTCTCCCAGATAAGAGAGCTCTGGCTGACCCAAGGCCATTCCAGCAGCTGCAAGGGGAGGAGTGGGGAATCAAACCCCGTTCTCCCAGATAAGAGAGCTCTGGCTGACCCAAGGCCATTCCAGCAGCTGCAAGGGGAGGGAGTGGGGAATCAAACCCGGTTCTCCCAGATAAGAGAGCTCTGGCTGACGCAAGGACATTTCAGCAGCTGCAAGTTGAGGAGTGGGGAATCAAACCCGGTTCTCCCAGATAAGAGAGCTTTGGCTGACCCAAGGCCATTCCAGCAGCTGCAAGTGGAGGAGTGGGGAATCAAACCCAGTTCTCCCAGATAAGAGAGCTATGGCTGACCCAAGGCCATTCCAGCAGCTGCAAGTGGAGGAGTGGGAAATCAAACCCGGTTCTCCCAGATAAGAGTCCGCACACTTCACCATGACACCAAACTGGCTGTAGGCCCGTCTCATGGACATTGATGTGTGCCCATGTGACCCGGAAGTGACATCATCACATCTAGGAAGTTGGAGCAATGCTCTGGTGTTTGGGCAAAGCTCTATGGTAAATTTGGCTTCTACCATAGAGTTTTTGTCAGGGGTGGAATTCTAGCAGGAGCTCCTTTGCCTATTAGGCCGCACCCCCCTGATGTAGCCCATCCTCCAAGAGTTTACAAAAAAGAGCCTTGTCAGCTCCAGGAGGATGGGCTACATCAGCGGGGTGCGGCCTAATAGGCAAAGGAGCTCCTACTAGAATTCCACCCGGGGTTTTTGTCCAAATACCAGAGAACGGCCCCAACATCTGGATGTGGTGGTGTCACTTCTGAGTCATGTAGGCCGCGACATAGACATGTTGCTGCACACTGGATGGGTCTTTCTCTTTTTTTGGAGGGGGGGGGCGTAAGTCCCCCCTCCCACCAGCCAGCCTCCACCGGAAAGCTCGACCATCCCAGGAACGAGGGGAAAGTGCTCAACATTCTTTTGCTTTCAGATACAAAGCCATTGCCTTCTCTCGCATGCATTAATGGTAATGAGGGAAGGCGTTAATTGAAGAGGCCGGCCTCCGAAAGAGCGCTTAAACCCACTCTGGGGTCCAGTCATGCATGGACAAAGGGCCTCCTCCAGTGCTGAAAAGAGCTCAGCTGCTAGCACACCCGGCCCCCCAGCGCAGGAGCCTTTGGTTTGGGCAGGAAAGGAGGGGAGGCCGAGCAAAGATTCGCCATCCGAATAGCAGCAGTGCCACCTGCAGGATTCTCACGCGGTGCTTTCCCCAAAGAAGGCTGTGTGGAAAGCTCTGGAGCCAGGGGGATTGTTTGCGGCCGGGCCTACCGGGAGATAGAGTCATAGAATCTTAAAAACCTAGAGTTGGAAGGGACCTCCAGGGTCATCTAGTCCAACCCCCTGCACAATGCAGGAAACTCACAAACACCTCCCCCTCAATTCACAGGATCTTCATTGCTGTCAGATGGCCATCGAGCCTCTGTTTAAAAACCTCAAGGAAGGAGAGCCCACCACCTCCCAAGGAGGAAGCCTGTTCCACTGAGGAACCGCTCTAACAGTCATAGAATCCTAGAGTTGGAAGGGACCTCCAGGGTCATCTAGTCCAACCCCTTGCACAATGCAGGAAACTCACAAACACCTCCCCCTAAATTCACAGGATCCCCATTCCTGTCAGATGGCCATCTAGCCTCTGCTTCAAAACCTCCAAGGAAGGAGAGCCCACCACCTCCGAGGAGGAAGCCTGTTCACTGAGGAACCGCTCTAACAGTCATAGAATCCTAGAGCTGGAAGGGACTTCCAGGGTCATCTAGTCCAACCCCCTGCATAATGCAGGAAACTCACAAGCACCTCCCCCTCAATTCACAGGATCTTCATTGCTGTCAGATGGCCATCTACCCTCTGCTTCAAAACCTCCAAGGAAGGAGAGCCCACCACCTCCCGAGGAAGCCTGTTCCACTGAGGAACTGCTCTAACAGTCATAGAATCCAAGAGTTGGAAGGGACCTCCTGGGTCATTTAGTCCAACCCCCTGCATAATGCAGGAAACCCACAAACACCTCCCCCTAAATTCACAGGATCTTCATTGCTGTCAGATGGCCATCTAGCCTCTGTTGAAAAACCTCCATGGAAGGAGAGCCGACCATCTCCCAAGGAAGCCTGTTCCACTGAGGAATCGCTCTAACAGTCATAGAATCATAGAGTTGGAAGGGACCTCCAGGGTCATCTAGTCCAACCCCCTGCATAATGCAGGAAACTCACAAACACCTCCCCCTCAATTCACAGGATCTTCATTGCTGTCAGAGGGCCATCAAGCCTCTGTTTCAAAATCTCCAAAGAAGGAGAGCCGACCAACTCCTGAGGAAGCCTGTTCCACTGAGGAATCGCTCTAACAGCTCTAGAATCATAGAATCCTAGAGTTGGAAGGGACCTCCAGGGTCATCTAGTCCAACCCCTTGCACAATGCAGGAAACTCACAAACACCTCCCCCTCAATTCACAGGATCTTCATTGCTGTCAGATGGCCATCTAGCCTCTGTTTAAAAACCTCAAGGAAGGAGAGCCACCACCTCCCAAGGAGGAAGCCTGTTCCACTGAGGAACTGCTCTAACAGTCATAGAATCCTAGAGCTGGAAGCGACCTCCAGGGTCATCTAGTCCAACCCCCTGCATAATGCAGGAAACTCACAAACACCAACCCCTTAATTCACAGGATCTTCATTGCTGTCAGATGGCCATCTACCCTCTGCTTCAAAACCTCCAAGGAAGGAGAGCCCACCACCTCCCGAGGAAGCCTGTTCCACTGAGGAACTGCTCTAACAGTCATAGAATATATAGAATCCAAGAGTTGGAAGGGACCTCCAGGGTCATTTAGTCCAACCCCCTGCATAATGCAGGAAACCCACAAACACCTCCCCCTAAATTCACAGGATCTTCATTGCTGTCAGATGGCCATCTAGCCTCTGTTGAAAAACCTCCATGGAAGGAGAGCAGACCACCTCCCAAGGAAGCCTGTTCCACTGAGGAATCGCTCTAACAGTCATAGAATCATAGAGTTGGAAGGGACCTCCAGGGTCATCTAGTCCAACCCCCTGCATAATGCAGGAAACTCACAAACACCTCCCCCTCAATTCACAGGATCTTCATTGCTGTCAGAGGGCCATCGAGCCTCTGTTTCAAAATTTCCAAAGAAGGAGAGCTGACCAACTCCTGAGGAAGCCTGTTCCACTGAGGAATCGCTCTAACAGCTCTAGAATCATAGAATCCTAGAGTTGGAAGGGACCTCCAGGGTCATCTAGTCCAACCCCTTGCACAATGCAGGAAACTCACAAACACCTCCCCCTCAATTCACAGGATCTTCATTGCTGTCAGAGGGCCATCGAGCCTCTGTTTAAAAACCTCAAGGAAGGAGAGCCCACCACCTCCCAAGGAGGAAGCCTGTTCCACTGAGGAACCGCTCTAACAGTCATAGAATCCTAGAGTTGGAAGGGACCTCCAGGGTCATCTAGTCCAACCCCCTGCACAATGCAGGAAACTCACAAACACCTCCCCCTAAATTCACAGGATCTTCATTGCTGTCAGATGGCCATCTAGGCTCTGTTGAAAAACCTCCAAGGAAGGAGAGCCCACCACCTCCCAAGGAAGCCTGTTCCACTGAGGAACCGCTCTAACAGTCATAGAATCCTAAAGTTGGAAGGGACCTCCAGGGTCATCTAGTCCAACCCCCTGCACAATGCAGGAAACTCACAAACACCTCCCCCTCAATTCATAGCACCTTCATTGCTGTCAGATGGCCATCTAGCCTCTGTTTCAAAACCTCCAATGAAGGAGAGCCCACCATCTCCCGAGGAAGCCTGTTCCACTGAGGAACTGCTCTAACGGTCAGGAAGTTCTTCCTAATATTGAGCCAAAAACTCACCAGAAGAACATCCATAGTTGCTTCTCACTGGCTCTAGAACAGCGAGAAGCTGCTTTACTGGAGTTTTTTTCCAGGGCCATTGTAGCTTGAAAGGAGTAAAAAGAAAACCAAAACCCCTCACCCAAGGCTCACCAGCTATAGGTAGCTCTGCTCACGGCACTCCCATTCCATTGCCTGATGAAGTCTTCAAGCAGACATTCTGAATAAAACTTTGTTGGTCAGAAGAAGAAGAAGGCCACAGATTTATACCCCACCCTTCTCTCTGAATCAGAGTCTCAGAGCGGCTGACAATCTCCTTTATCTCCTTCCCCCACAACAGACACCCCATAAGGTGGGTAGGGCTGAGAGAGCTCTCCCAGAAGCATTTAAAAGCCAGAACTCCCTTTGGAGCTCAATATGCTTGTCACACCCTTGCTCCTGGCTCTACCCCCAATGTCTCCTGGCTCCATCCACAAAGTCTCCTGGCTCCACCCCCAAAGTCCCCAGATATTTATTGAAATTGGACTCGGCAACCCTAAAAAGAAGGAGGAAAAGGAGGAGGAGGAGAAGGAAAAGAAGGAGAAGAAGAAGGAGAAGAAAAAGAAGAAGGAAAAGAAGAAGGAGGAGAAGGAGAACGTGGAGGAGAATGGAGAAAAGCAGTGGTTGATTTAAAAACCGAGGGCTGCTGGAATTTAGAAATCTTGTCTTGTCTTGTTTTGGGGGGGGGGGGTTTACAACCAGAGGACCAACTGAAATTCAGGACCCCACAGGAGGGGCTCTGGCTAATTCTGACTTCTTTCCTTCAGACAGGCATCTCATAAAATGCACGGGATTCGTAACTGGCGCCGCTAAACTGATGAGCTTATTTCCTCCGCTGGTTATTATGGATTGTTGATTGCCAATACTGTGTTTTCATTATCACTCTAAATGGTGTTTTGATTAATGTATTGATTAAAATATGTTTATCCTGCTTTTAAGAATACAATCATCACCAAACAGCACCCAGTAAAATCAAGACGAAGAAGTAAAACGTACAGTTCAGAATGCCACATATTCGCAGGATTGCCGGCTCTGGGCTGGGAAAGTCTTGCAGATTTCGGGGGAAGGATCAAGATTCAGGAAGGGGGGACCTCAGCAACAGAGTATGTCATAGAGATTACCCTCTAAAGCAGTCGTTTTCTGCATAGAATCATAGATCCAGGGTCATCGAGTCCAACCCCCTGCACAATGCAGGAAACTCACCAATACCTCCCCCTAAATTTACAGGATCTGCATTGCTGTCAGATGGCCATCTAGTTTCTGTTGAAAAACCTCCAAGGAAGGAGAGCCCAACACCTCCTAAGGAATCCTAGAATTGGAAGAGACCCCCAGGGTCATCAAGTCCAACACCCTGCACAATGCAGGAAACTCACCAATACCTCCCCCTAAATTCACAGGATCTGCATTGCTGTCAGATGGCCATCTAGCTTCTGTTGAAAAACCTCCAAGGAAGGAGAGCCCAACACCTCCTAAGGAAACCTAGAATTGGAAGAGACCCCCAAGGTCATTGAGTCCAACACCCTGCACAATGCAGGGAACTCACAAACACCTCCCCCTAAATTCACAGGATCTTCATCGCTGTCAGATGGCCATCTAGCCTCTGCTTAGAAACCTCCAAGGAAGGAGAGCCCACCACCTCCCGAGGAGGAAGCCTGTTCCACTGAGGAACTGCTCTAACAGTCAGGAAGTTCTTCCTAACGTTGAGCCAGAAACTCTTCTGATTTAATTTCAACCCATTGGTTCTGGTCCTACCTTCTGGGGCCACAGAAAACGATTCCACACCATCCTCTAGATGACCGCCCTTTAAGGACTTGGTGATTGTATCTCCTCTCAGCCGCCTCCTCTCCAGGCTAAACATCCCCAGCTCCTTCAACCTTCCTTCATAGGACTTGGTCTCCAGACCCCTCACCATCTTCGTCGCCTGCAAGGTAACCGATTTCTGTTGTCTGAAGACTTTGTAATTCTGGGAGATCTTCAGCCACTACCTAGAGGCTGGGTACTCAATGATCCACAATGGAAAAAGAAATAAATCCAGCGGAAGAGGAAGGATTCTTCTCTCCAAGCTGAGTTAGTGTGAGCTAGCTCACAGATTTTTAGCCTCCAGCTCACAGATTTTTGTCTTAGCTCAGGAAGGATGACCCCCTGAGCACAATAATCTGTGCAATAGCTGACAACTTTAATGCCAGTAGTTCACAAAGTAGAATTTTTGCTAACAAGACTCTGTAGCTTAGAGGGAACATGAAGCAGAAGCAGAAGAAGAAGAAGATGATGATGATGATGATGATGATGATGAAGAAGATGATGAAGAAGATGATGATATTGGATTTATATGCTGCCCTCCACTCCGAACTTCAGAGTCTCAGAGCTGTTTATAATCTCCTTTATCTCCTTCCCTTACAACAGACACCATGTTGGATCAGGCAGTGGCCCATCTAGTCAAACAGTGACCAAAAACCAGGTGCCATCAGGAGGTCCACAAGTGGGGCCAGAATTCTCTCAGGTGGGGCTGAGAGAGCTCTGACAGAAGCTGCTCTTTCAAAGACAGCTCTGCGAGAGCTATAACTGACCCAAGGCCATTCCAGGAGCTGCAAGTGGAGGAGTGGGGAATCAAACCCAGTTCTCCCAGAAAAGAGCCGTCCCGATTTAGGATGCCTCCCAACAACCCCAAATTGCCCGTCTGTTATCCGCCTGTGTGACTTTCTTTCAAGAGTTTGTATTCCTTCCCTGCGGAGATCTTGAGAAGACCCAAGATCTCTCAGCCCAAGCTATATTTGGGCAGCTAGATTTAAGTCCAGGAGAATCTTAGAGCTCAACATGATTTTGGGGGTATAGTTTATGGGAGCTTTGACTCTGGGAAGCCTAGAACCTGAAAATCTTGTCCGTCTTTAAAGCGCTTCTAGGCTAGTCTTCTGCAGAAGAACAAGGCTATAATCAGACAGGAAGGACGTTCCGTGAGGTTCTTGTTGAGCAAACTGACCTCAGAATCTGCAGTGGGGGGCAGCCTGAGCTACAATCACCCTTGTGAACCATCAACTGAGATCCAGGGCTAGGGTTGCCAGGTGGGGCCTGGGGAGCTCTAGAAATGACAATTGATCTCCAGACTACAGAGATCAGTTCCCCCAGAGAAAATGTAGGCAGCTACGAGCATAGACAGCTTCAAGAAAGAACTAGGTGAAAGAATTCTGGAAGATGATACAACAAGAAATCTCCAAAATTTTGGGTTATGACTTTAAGAAAAATGCAGAGACTTTTTTGCTCGGATTACAATTAGAAAAATTTCCAAAAGAAGACAGGACTTTAATTTGGTACTTGCTCTCAGCTGCTAGGACATTGTATGCGCAGCTGTGGAAACAAGAAAAAATACCAGAAAAATGGGATTGGATTGTGAAAGTTTTATCGCGGAGTGAGATGGACAAATTAACTAGAACTTTAAGAGACTATGATTTAGATATATTCAAAACGGAGTGGAAGAAATTTAAAGGATATATGGAGAAAGAGTGGAATGTAAAAAGACATTGGACAATGTTTTAGTATTAATGAGAAAAGAAAAATATTGAACTTTGATTAGTTAGCGGTACCTTTAGTATTGAATTTAAATTTATAACTACAGGGAAGTCAAATATTGGAGGGAGGGGGGGTTGAAATATCATATGGGTTAGCATAGAAAAGATACAATTAAGTTTTGTAACCATATGTTATCAATAAATTGTTAAAAAGAAGAAAGAACTAGATGAAGATTTGGAGCAGAGGTCCATCGGTGGCTATTAGCCACAAGGGATCGATTCTGTCTGGGTTAGTGATGCTCTGTATTCTTGGTGCTTGGGGGGCAACAGTGGGCGGGCTGGCCCCATTGGTAGACTTCCTGAGAGTACCTGGGTTTTGGCCACTGTGTGACACAGAGTGTTGCACTGGATGGGCCACTGCCAGATCCTACATGGCTTCTCTGATGTTCACATATCTGGGGCAGTGATGCTCTGTATACTTGGTACTTATGGGGAGGGGGGCGGCCAACAGCAGGAGGGCTTCTGGAATTCTGGCCCCACTTGTGGACCTCCTGATGGCACCTCGGTTTTTGGTCACTGTTTGACTAGATGGGCCACTGGCCTGATCCAACATGGCTTCTCTCAAAAAAAGCCCAGCATGAGCTCATCTGCATATTAGGCCGCACCCCTGGTGCCACCATTGTTTCACATAGGGCTTTTTTGTAGGGAAAGCCCAGCAGGAACTCATCTGCATATTAGGCCACACCCCTGACGCCACCATTGTTTCACATAGGGCTTTTTTGTAGGGAAAGCCCAGCAGGAATTCATTTGCATATTAGGCCACACCCCTGGTGCCACCATTGTTTCACATAGGGCTTTTTTGTAGGGAAAGCCCAGCAGGAACTCATCTGCATATTAGGCCACACCCCCTGATGCCACCATTGTTTCACATGGGGCTTTTTTGTAGGGAAAGCCCAGCAGGAATTCATTTGCATATTAGGCCACACCCCCTGATGCCAAGCCAGCCGGAACATTCCTGGCTTCTGTTATGTTCTTGCCAGGGGTGGCAAAACTTCCTTAATGTAAGAGCCACGTAGAATAAATGTCAGATGTTTAAGAGCTGCAAGACAAGGAAGGAAGGAAGATGGAGGGGAAGGTGAGGTGGAAAGAAGGCAACTTTAACTGTAAATACATTCTTGGCTTGGAGAAGTGATTTAAAGAGACAAATTCCTTCTCCAATCCAGCTGGCCAGGCGATGGGGTCTTCAAGAGCCACACAATATGTGTGAAAGAGCAACAATCTGCCCACCCCTGTTCATGCCTATACAGTTTACCCAAAGGAATGCTCAAAATGTGTTTGGCAGTGTCTCCTAAAACCTTTTCACAAAGTTTACATGCTTATTCAGACTGTTTTCTTGCTGCTTCTTAGACTCCCATCAAAGGTCAGGAAGAATTCTATCTTGTCTGCAGGGGGATTGGGCTGCAGGAGGGTCAAGTCCAGACGGAAAGGCGTTGGGGCCAAGTCCTCCTTAATTTCATTCTGGCATCCCGAAAGGGTTGGAACACTATCGCTACAAAGAAAGGAAAAAGCGCTTGGGGCTCTTTAGCTTGGAGAAATGTCGACTCGGGGGTGACATGATAGAGGTTTACAAAATTATGCGTGCGATGGAGAAAGTAGAGAAAGAAGTCCTTTTATCCCTTTCTCACAATACCAGAACTCGTGAGCATTCAATGAAATTGCTGAGCGGTCAGGTTAAAACGGATAAAAGGAAGTACTTCTTCACCCAAAGGATGATTAACATGTGGAATTCACTGCCACAAGAGGTGGGGGCAGCTACAAGCATAGCCAGCTTCAAGAGGGGTATGGATAAAAATATGGAGCAAAGGTCCATCAGGGTCTATTAGCCACAGCGTATTGTTGGAACTCCCTGTCTGGGGCAATGATGCTCTTTATTCTTGGTGCTTGGGGGGCACAGTGGGAGGGTTTCCAGTGTCCTGGCCCCATTGGTGGACCTCCTGATGGCACTTGGTTTTTCTGGCCACTGTGTGACCCAGAATGTTAGACTGGATGGACCATTGGCCTAATCCAACATGGCTTCTCTTATGTTCTTATGTCTGGGGCAGTGATGTTCTGTATACTTGGTGCTTGGGGTGGGCACAGAGGGAAGCCTTCTGGTGTCTTGGCTCCACTGATGGACCTTCTGATGGCGCCTGGTGTTTTGGCCACTGTGTGACACAGAGTGTTGGACTAGATGGGCCATTGGCCTGATCCAACATGGCTTCTCTTATGTGTGACACAGAATGTTGGACTGGATGGGCCATTGGCCTGATCCAACAGGGCTTCTTTTATGTTCTTATGCGTGACACAGAATGTTGGACTGGATGGGCAATTGGCCTGATCCAACATGGCTTCTCTTATGTTCTTATGAGACACAGAGTGTTGGACTGGATGGGCCACTGGCCTGATCCAACATGGCTTCTGTTATGTTCCTTTGTGAAACAGAGTGTTGGACTGGAGGGGCCACTGGCCTGATCCAACAGGGCTTCTCTTATGTTCTTATGTGACACAGAGAGTTGGACTGAATGGGCCATTGGCCTGATCCAACATGGCTTCTCTTATGTTCTTATGAGACACAGAGAGTTGGACTGGATGGGCCATTGGCCTGATCCAACATGGCTTCTCTTATGTTCTTATGAGACACAGAGTGTTGGACTGGAGGGGCCACTGGCCTGATCCAACATGGCTTCTCTTATGTTCTTATGAGACACAGAGTGTTGGACTGGAGGGGCCACTGGCCTGATCCAACATGGCTTCTCTTATGTTCTTATGTGACACAGTGTTGGACTGGACGGGCCACTGGCCTGATCCAACAGGGCTTTTCTTATGTTCTTATGAGACACAGAGTGTTGGACTGGAGGGGCCACTGGCCTGATCCAACATGGCTTCTCTTATGTTCTTATGAGACACAGAGTGTTGGACTGGAGGGGCCACTGGCCTGATCCAACATGGCTTCTCTTATGTTCTTATGAGACACAGAGTGTTGGACTGGAGGGGCCACTGGCCTGATCCAACAGGGCTTTTCTTATGTTCTTATGTGGCACAGAGTGTTGGACTGGAGGGGCCACTGGCCTGATCCAACAGGGCTTTTCTTATGTTCTTATGAGACACAGAGTGTTGGACTGGAGGGGCCACTGGCCTGATCCAACAGGGCTTTTCTTATGTTCTTATGTGGCACAGAGTGTTAGACTGGAGGGGCGACTGGCCTGATCCAACAGGGCTTCTCTTATGTTCTTATGAGACACAGAGTGTTGGACTGGACGGGCCACTGGCCTGATCCAACAGGGCTTTTCTTATGTTCTTATGTGGCACAGAGTGTTGGACTGGAGGGGCCACTGGCCTGATCCAACATGGCTTCTCTTATGTTCTTCTGTGACACAGTGTTGGACTGGACGGGCCACTGGCCTGATCCAACAGGGCTTTTCTTATGTTCTTATGTGGCACAGAGTGTTGGACTGGAGGGGCCACTGGCCTGATCCAACAGGGCTTTTCTTATGTTCTTATGTGGCACAGAGTGTTGGACTGGAGGGGCCACTGGCCTGATCCAACAGGGCTTTTCTTATGTTCTTATGTGGCACAGAGTGTTGGACTGGATGGGCCACTGGCCTGATCCAACATGGCTTCTCTTGTGTTATTTTCCCAGCTCACAGCCTCTATGGAAGAAAAGCTATTGGTCACCTGCTGCTATAAATAAATTTAAAAGGGAAGTTGCGACCTTTGGACCCCCTGAAAAATTCCAGGCTTTGTGAAATAAAGTGAGTTCAGCCAATATGACCCTGAACAGGAAATACAGGCAGCTGACATTAAACCAGAATAAAAATAGTACACTGGCCAATTAAATGAGATTTCTTTTTCGTTTGTCATTGTTAACTTTGTTCTCGAATGGGCGGAGTGATTCCTTCCTCTTTCCTGGGGGAAAAAAAGGTTTAGAGGCTTAACTTTCTGCAGGTGCGTGGATCACCTGTATGGTTCCTGTTTCTTCAAAAACTGCTCAGTTTCGAAAGCCAAGTTCTCCCAAATGCACTCTACAGAAATTCCGTTCTGCCGACAAGTTTAATTTGGACTGAAAAGATAGGCAGAGCGAAGGCAGTAAGTTAACTGCATTTGGCCAGTTAACCAGCCAGCGGTCTCTTTGCACTGTGAGACAGAAGGAGCGTGTGTCTGTTCCAGCTTTTGCTAATTAGCTTTTGGTTCATTAAGCATATTTTATCTCGATAGTCCACAAAAAATGAAGGTGTTCCGTGGCAAGCAGCTACTGGAAGCCATCTAGGAAACTGGGAGGTTGGAAGACGCAGAGTTAGGGGAAGGACTAGAAGTTTCCAACCTCCCCCTAACCTCTAGGTCAGGGGTGGCAAACACATTTGTTATGGGGGCCAGATGTGACAAAAATGGGACCTTGTTGGGCCAGCCCATGTCAGGCTGGGTCAGGCCGTGTGCGTACCTAGGTAGTAGTAGGGTTGTCAAGTCCTCTGCGGCCTCCTATTGTTCCATAGAGTTTTCCCTCCCAAATTGCTCACAATCTCCTTTCCCTTCCTCCCCCACAACAGACACCCTGTGAGGTGCGTAGGGCTGAGAGAGCTCTCCCAGAAGCTGCCCTTTCAAGGACAGAGTCTCAGAGCGGCCTACAATCTCCTTTCCCTTCCTCCCCCACAACAGACACCCTGTGAGGTGGGTGGGGCTGGAGAGGGCTCTCACAGCAGCTGCCCTTCCAAGGACAGAGTCTCAGAGTGGCTCACAATCTCCTTTCCCTTCCTCCCCCACAACAGACACCCTGAGAGGTGGGTGGGGCTGGAGAGGGCTCTCACAGCAGCTGCCCTTTCAAGGACAGAGTCTCAGAGCGGCCTACAATCTCCTTTCCCTTCCTCCCCCACAACAGACACCCTGTGAGGTGGGTGGGGCTGGAGAGGGCTCTCACAGCAGCTGCCCTTCCAAGGACAGAGTCTCAGAGTGGCTCACAATCTCCTTTCCCTTCCTCCCCCACAACAGACACCCTGTGAGGTGGGTGGGACTGGAGAGGGCTCTCACAGCAGCTGCCCTTCCAAGGACAGAGTCTCAGAGTGGCTCACAATCTCCTTTCCCTTCCTCCCCCACAACAGACACCCTGTGAGGTGGGTGGGGCTGGAGAGGGCTCTCACAGCAGCTGCCCTTTCAAGGACAGAGTCTCAGAGCAGCTCACAATCTCCTCTCCTTTCCTCCCCCACAACAGACACCCTGTGAGGTAGGTGGAACTGAGAGAGCTCTTACAGCGACTGCCCTTTCAAGGACAACTCCTGTGAGAGCTATGGCTGACCCAAGTCTCAGAATGGCCTACAATCTACTTTCCCTGACACCCTGTGAGGTGGTTGGGACTGAGAGGGCTCTCACAGCAGCTGCCCTTTCAAGGACAGAGTCTCAGAGCGGCTCAAAATCTCCTTTATCTTCCTCCCCCACAACAGACACCCTGTGAGGTGAGTGGGGCTGAGAGGGCTCTCCCAGCAGCTTCCCTTTCAAGGACAACCTCTGCCAGAGCTATGGTTGCCTCAAGGCCATTCCAGCAGCTGCAAGTGGAGGAGTGGGGAATCAAACCCGGTTCTCCCAGATAAGAGTCCACGCACTTAACCACTGCACCACACTGTTGCCTGCTAGGAGGGCATGGTTAGCCATGGCCAGATTGTGCATAGTTGCAATTTTGCCTGTGTTCTTCTGTGACTGTTTCTTCTTGCAATAAAGTGTTCCTGGTTGATTCAAAGTCAGCTGAACTCACTGTATTTCACACCACATGCCCAATAATTAGGGTCAACGTCCTCGTGGGGCCTGAAATTCTCCCAAAATCTCTCTCTCTCTCTCTACCTCATATTGCTTCTTAACTTGTTAGTTCTAAGCAGAATACTAAAATATAGTAAGAGCTAAACCCCAGTCTCAAGAGGGCAGAGGTTACAAGCATCGAGGCACTGCTGTTGAAGACGCAGCTGCGCTGGGCAGGGCATATCTCCAGGATGGAAAACCACCGCCTTCCCAAGATTGCTCTGTATGGCGAACTTTCCACCGGCCATCGAAATAGAGGGGCACCAAAGAAGAGGTACAAGGACTCCTTGAAGAAGTCCCCTGGCACCTGTCACATCAACCATCACCAGTGGTCTGACCTAGCCTCAGATCGCAAAGCATGGAGGCACACCATCCACCAGGCTGTCTCTTCCTTTGAGAACGCACGCATAGCTGGTCTTGAGGACAAAAGGAGATTGAGGAAGAATCGCACTGCTAAAGCACCAACCCCAAATCAGACTTTTCGCTGCAGCCACTGTGGCCGGACCTGCCTGTCCCGCATTGGTCTTGTCAGCCACCAGCGAGCCTGCAGCAGACGTGGACTACTGCACCCTTCTTAAATCTTCGTTCGCGAAGTCAAGCCGAGAGAGACCCCAGTTAAATGCCTGCGAAAATCTATAACAGATGCATACAATTTCACAGGTAAAAGAATAATAGGTCTGCTATTATTGCCTAATAAAAGAGGCAATGTCTCCATATGATGTACATTTTGGAGGAAAGGAAGAATCGAAAGATTTCTAGGCTCAGGAAAGTAATTACATTCAAAGATCACATGATCCAGGGTGTCTACCTGCACCACAGTTGCAGATTCTGTTGGAGGACGGTGCCTTAAGATACCTCCCTTGCAGAACTCTCCATGGGAGGACATTAAAGCACGACAAGGTAAAGCCACACCGACAGCAAGGAACAGTCAAATAATCAGGAAGCTCTCCTGTTGGAAAAATCCCAGCAAACTGAGTAGAACAAATACGTTGTGCTCTACAGATTGTGCTGTTATAATCATACTTCTATACAGGGCTTTTTTGTAGCAGGAACTCCTTTGCATATTAGTCCACACCCCCACCTGATGTAGCCAATCCTCCTGGAGCTTACAGCAGGCCCTGTAAAAAGAGTCCAGAAAGCTCCAGAAGGATTGGCTACATCGGGGGGGGGGGGGGGTGGCCTAATATGCAAAGGAGTTCCTGCTACAAAAAAAAAAGCCTTGCTTAAATAGATGTTTCTTAATCATTCTTGTGGCTTCCTATGTGGCAACTGAATAAAGGGTGTCCAGGAAAAGATTAAGGAATTGTAGTCACTGCTCAACAAGTTTATCCCAGTTGGAAAAATAAGAAGATGAAGAAGATGATATTGGATTTATATCCCGCCCTCCACTCCGAAGAGTCTCAGAGCAGCTCACAATTTCCTTTACCTTCCTCCCCCACAACAGACACCCTGTGAGGTAGATGAAGATATTGGATTTATATCCCGCCCTCCTCTCCAAAGAGTCTCAGAGCGGCTCACAATCTCCTTTCCCTTCCTCCCTCACAACAGACACCCTGTGAGGTAGATGAAGATATTGGATTTATATCCCACCCTCCACTCCGAAGAGTCTCAGAGCAGCTCACAATCTCCTTTCCCTTCCTCCCCCACAACAGACACCCTGTGAGGTGGGTGGGGCTGGAGAGGGCTCTCGCAGCAGCTGCCCTTTCAAGGACAACCTCTGCCAGAGCTATGGCTGACCCAAGGCCATTCCAGCAGCTGCGAGTGGAGGAGTGGGGAATCAAACCTGGTTCTCCCAGATAAGAGCTCTGGCTGACCCAAGGCTATTCCAGCAGGTGCAAGTGGAGGAGTGAGGAATCAAACCCGGTTCTCCCAGATAAGAGTCCGCACACTTAACCACTACACCAAACTGGCTCTCCGTACCAAACTGGCTCTACCCAGCTGTTGTAGCCAGAAGAAGAAGAAGAAGATATTGGAGGAGTGGGGAATCAAATCTGGTTCTCCCAGATAAGAGAGCTCTGGCTGACCTAAGGCCATTCCAGCAGCTGCAAGTGGAAGAGTGGGGAATCAAACCCGGTTCTCCCAGATAAGAGAGCTCTGGCTGAGCCAAGGCCATTCCAGCAGGTGCAAGTGGAGGAGTGGGGAATCAAACCTGGTTCTCCCAGATAAGAGTCCGCACACTTAAGCACTACACCAAACTGGCTCTCCGTACCAAACTGGCTCTACCCAGCTGTTGTAGCCAGAAGAAGAAGAAGAAGATATTGGAGGAGTGGGGAATCAAATCTGGTTCTCCCAGATAAGAGAGCTCTGGCTGACCTAAGGCCATTCCAGAAGCTGCAAGTGGAGGAGTGGGGAATCAAACCCGGTTCTCCCAGATAAGAGAGCTCTGGCTGACCCAAGGCCATTCCAGCAGGTGCAAGTGGAGGAGTGGGGAATCAAACCTGGTTCTCCCAGATAAGAGCTCTGGCTGACCCAAGGCTATTCCAGCAGGTGCAAGTGGAGGAGTGAGGAATCAAACCCGGTTCTCCCAGATAAGAGTCCGCACACTTAACCACTACACCAAACTGGCTCTCCGTACCAAACTGGCTCTACCCAGCTGTTGTAGCCAGAAGAAGAAGAAGAAGATATTGGAGGAGTGGGGAATCAAATCTGGTTCTCCCAGATAAGAGAGCTCTGGCTGACCTAAGGCCATTCCAGCAGCTGCAAGTGGAAGAGTGGGGAATCAAACCCGGTTCTCCCAGATAAGAGAGCTCTGGCTGACCCAAGGCCATTCCAGCAGGTGCAAGTGGAGGAGTGGGGAATCAAACCTGGTTCTCCCAGATAAGAGTCCGCACACTTAAGCACTACACCAAACTGGCTCTCCGTACCAAACTGGCTCTACCCAGCTGTTGTAGCCAGAAGAAGAAGAAGAAGATATTGGAGGAGTGGGGAATCAAATCTGGTTCTCCCAGATAAGAGAGCTCTGGCTGACCTAAGGCCATTCCAGAAGCTGCAAGTGGAGGAGTGGGGAATCAAACCCGGTTCTCCCAGATAAGAGAGCTCTGGCTGACCCAAGGCCATTCCAGCAGGTGCAAGTGGAGGAGTGGGGAATCAAACCCGGTTCTCCCAGATAAGAGTCCGCACACTTAAGCACTACACCAAACTGGCTCTCCGTACCAAACTGGCTCTACCCAGCTGTTGTAGCCAGAAGAAGTAGAAGAAAATATTGGATTTATATCCCTCCCTTCACTCTGAATCTCAGAGTCTCAGAGCAGCTTACAGGTTCTTTTATCTGCCCCCCCCTCCCAACAACAGACACCCTGTGAGGCAGATGGGGCTGAGAGGGCTCTCACAGCAGCTGCCCTTTCAAGGACAACTCCCATGAGAGCTATGGCTGACCCAAGGCCATGCCAGCAGGTGCAAATGGAGGAGTGGGGAATCAAACCTGGTTCTCCCAGATAAGAGTCCGCACACTTCACCACTACACCAAACTGGCTCTCCAAACAGAGACAAGAAGAGTTGTTGTCTCTGACTAAGCCAAGATAGCTCTCTTGGATGTCGGAGTGTATAATTCAAGGGACAAGCTTCAACCGAGCTACAAGAGATGGTTGCGCCAAATTATCTTGGAGGGCTGTTCTGCTACATAATTTGAAATTCCTCAGATGGTGCATAGGAGTTTAAGGACTGAACCCAGGGACTCCCCTATTTTCAAATGAATATTTATTAAGATTTAAACAAACTACACAAAAAAGAACGCACAACGCTTTGAATGAAGAAAAGCCATAAAAAAGAACAGAAGAAGAAAAAGAAGGGAATATATCTCAATTTTCATCTACGATCGAAACTCAGTTCTCTATTCACTCTCTCTCTCTCTCTCTCTCTCGGCTTGGCTTCGCGAATGAAGATTTAAGAAGGGTGCAATAGTCCACGTTTGCCGCAAGCTCGCTGGTGGCTGACAAGACCAATGTGGGACAGGCAGGTCCGGCCACAGCGGCTGCAGGGAAAAGTCTGATTTAGGGTTGGTCCTGTAGCAGTGCGATTCTTCCTCAATCTCCTTTTGTCCTCAAGACCAGCTATGCGTGCGTTCTCAAAGGAAGAGACAGCCTGGTGGATGGTGTGCCTCCATGCTTTGCGATCTGAGGCTAGGTCAGACCACTGGTGATGGTTGATGTGACAGGTGCTAAGGGATTTCTTCAAGGAGTCCTTGTACCTCTTCTTTGGTGCCCCTCTATTTCGATGGCCAGTGGAGAGTTCGCCATACAGGGCAATCTTGGGAAGGCGGTGGTTTTCCATCCTAGAAATATGCCCCGCCCAGCGCAGCTGCGTCTTCAACAGCAGTGCCTCGATGCTGGTAACCTCTGCCCGCTTGAGGACTTCAGTGTTGGTCACAAAGTCACTCCAGTGGATGTTGAGGATGGTGCGAAGGCAGCGCTGATGAAAGCGCTCAAGGAGTCGCAGGTGATGACGGTATAAAACCCACGATTCGGAGCCATAGATGAGGGTTGTCATCACAACCGCTTTGTAAACATTGATCTTTGTGCCTTTTTTCAGATGCTTGTTGCTCCACACTCTTTTGTGCAGTCGGCCAAATGCACGGTTTGCCTTTGCCAGCCTGTTGTCAATCTCCTTGTCGATCTCTATGGGTACATTAAAACCCTCTCTTTTGTCTATAATCCAATTCACATCCTTTTATTCTTCAAAAACATAAATCATCCATTCATTTTTTTTTTTGTTTCCTGTAAAAAGTCCATAAGGGCTTTCCAGTTAGCTATAAATGAAATGAATGTCTTTTCTTTAATCAAAGAAGTAAGTTAAGCCAACTCTGGAAGCTCCATCATCTTCACCATCCATTCTTCTACTGTAGAGATCATTGAAGCGTTACAGTTCTGAGGACAACCCTATTTTGTCAATCCAGAATTACAATGGATCCCCAGATGACAGAGATCAGTTGGTTCCCCTTAGGGTTGCCAAGTCCAATTCAAGAAATATCTGGGGACTTTGGGTGTGGGGCCAGGAGACTTTGGGGTGGAGTCAGGAACATGGTTGTGACCAATATAATTGAACTCCATCACATTTAAGGAAAGGAAAGGTCCCCTGTGCAAGCACCAGTTGTTTCCGACTCTGGGGTGACGTTGCTTTCGCAGCGTTTTCACGGCAGACTTTTTACAGGGTGCTTTGCCATTGCCTTCCCCAGTCATCCACCTTTCCCCCCCAGCAAGCTGGGGACTCATTTTACCGACCTCGGAAGGATGGAAGGCTGAGTCAACCTCGGGCCGGCTACCTGAACCAGCTTTCGCTGGAATCAAACTCAGGTTGTGAGCAGAGAGTTCAGATCACAGTACTGCAGTACTGCTGCTTTACCACTGTGCGCCATGGGGCCGCTTATCACATTGAAAGGGACCTTTTAAATGCCTTCCCTCCATTGGAAATAATGGATAGGGGCACCTTCTTCTGGGGTTTATAGAATAGGATCCCCTGGTCCAATCTTTTTGAAATTTGGAGGGTGTTTTGAGGAGAGGCACTGGATGCCATGCTGCAAATTTGCTACCTCTACCTTAAAACACAGCCCCCCCCAGAGCCCTAGATACCGATGGATCAATTTTCCATTGTACCCTATGAGAATTGATCTCCATAGAGAACAATGGAGTGCCCAGCGGACATTTCCCTCCCTCCTCCTCGTGCTTTCTGATGACCTTGAAGCAGGTGGGGGCCTCCAAACCGAGGGATCCAGCCCCCACCTGGGGATTTAGCAACACAAAGAGTAACGTGGAAAGGAAAAGAGAAAAGAAGCCCGAAGGAGTCCACAAAAAAACAGCCTCAATTATGAAAATATAAAGTTTATCAAAAAATTTAAGCAAAGGTGCAAAAAATCACCCAAAAACCCAATGTCCTTTCAGTTCATAATAGAAGTTCATAGTCTTTATGGTGGATATCCAGGGAAGAAGTTGGCAAAGCCGTGAATGGAGAGTCCAGTACTCCAAAGGTTTCTTTCAACCCAAGCCAGTGTAGGGACAATTGGCAGCCCAGCACGAGAATGCAACAGGGAGGTGCGTATTGCCCTGTTTCATTGAAGGCTTTTACAAGTTACGTTTAAAACAATTTTATTTGGTAACATATGGCAACATATTTCTTACATCAATAATAACTTCTTTTATCTATCCCATATATTACTTTCTACCCACCCCTCCCCCCGTTATTTGACCCCTTATGGTGTTATTTACTTAAAATACTAATATTTAAAGGTACCCTTAACTAATAAAAACAAAGATTAATATTCTCCTTTTTTCTAAGACTTAATCATTATCAAAAATTGTCCAATGTCCTTTTATTTTTCACTCTTTCTCTACAAATCTTCTGAACTTTTCCCACTCCATCTTGAAAACTTCTACATCATAGTCTCTTAAAATTCTTGTTAATTTGTCCATTTCACTACACATCATAACTTTTACAATCCAATCCCATTTCTCTGGTATTTTTTCTTGCTTCCACAACTGTGCATACAATGTCCTAGCAGCTGAAAGCAAGTACCAAATTATAGTTCTATCTTCTTTTAGAATTTTTTCCATTTGTAATCCCAACAGAAAAGTCTCTGCAACTTTCTTAAAATCATATCCCAAGATCTTAGAAATTTCTTGTTGAATTATCTGCCAATACTTTTTTGCTCTTTCACAAGTCCACCACATATGGTAGAAAGAAACTTCATGTTTTTTACATTTCCAACATCTATCTGGCATCTTGTTGTTCATCTTTGCCAATTTTTAGGAGTCATATACCATCTATACATCATTTTAAAACAGTTCTCTTTAATACTATGACATGTCGAGAGCTGCATAGATTTCTTCCACAAATATTCCCATGTTTCCATCTGTATTTCTTTATTTACATTAATTGCCCATTTAATCATTTGAGATTTCACTACTTCATTCTCCGTAGACCATTTTAAAAGTAGTTTATATATTTTTAAATTAATTTTTCATTGTCTCCAAGCAGAACTTTTTCCATTTCTGTTTGTTCTTGTCTTATTCCTTCAGTTTTGATACCATTATCCATCAAACTCTTAATTTGTTGCATTTGAAACCAATCATATTTATTGTTCAGCTCTTCAGCAGTTTTCAATTCTATTTTGCCACTTTGTATTTTTAATAATTGATTGTATGACAACCACTTTTCTTCACCTATCTCAGCCGTTATTTTTATTACTTCAGCTGGCACTATCCTTAGCAGTCTTCTCTCATCTCCTGAGCCTGCTTCAGCGGGGAGGGCGGGATATAAATAAAATGATTGATTGATTGATTGATATTTCTTATATTTCATCCATGTATTTAACAAATTATTTCTTATATAATGGTGAGAGAAAAAACCATCCATCTTCTTTTTTCCATAGTACAAATACGCGTGCCAGCCAAATTTATTTCCATGACCTTCCAGCGCTAAGAGTTTTTTATTTAACAGCATTATCCAGTCTTTTATCCACACTAAACAAACTGCTTCTTGATATAATTTTAAATTTGGTAATTGAAATCCACCTCCCTCTTTTGCATCTGTCAAAATTTTCATTTTGATCCTTGGTTTCTTCCCAGCCCACACAAATTCTGAGATTTTTCTTCTCCATTTATCAAATTGTTTACTATCTTTCACAATGGGAATAGTTTGAAACAAATACATTATTCTTGGTAGAATATTCATTTTAATTGCAGCTATTCTGCCCAGCAATGACAAATTACGTTTGTTCCATTTTAACATATCTTCATCCATTTTATGCCATAGCTTCTCATAGTTATTTTTGAACAAATCAATATTCTTCATTGTTATCTCCACACCCAAATATTTTACCTTGGAGGTAACTTCACAGCCTGTCAGTCTCTGCAAGGCCTGTTGCTTGTTTATTTGCATATTTTTACATAAAAACTTTGATTTTTCTTTGTTAATACAAAGTCCCGCTAACTCTCCATATTCTTGTATTTTGGCTAACAACAAAGGTGTAACTTGTATAGGATTTTCATTTATAAACATTATATCATCTGCAAATGCTCTATATTTATAAGTGAATCCTTTTAGTCTTAATCCTTCTATTTCTTTATCGTCTTGAATCTGCATCAATAATATTTCAAGAGTCATCATAAACAACAGTGGGGAAAGCGGACAGCCTTGTCTTGTACCTTTGAACATATGAACATATGAAGCTGCCTTATACTGAATCAGACCCTGGGTCCATCAAAGTCAGTATTGTCTTCTCAGACTGGTAGCGGCTCTCCAGGGTCTCAAGCTGAGGTTTTTCACACCTATTTGCCTGGACCCTTTTTTGGAGATGCCAGGGATTGAACCTGGGACCTTCTGCTTACCAAGCAGATGCTCTACCACTGAGCCACCGTCCCTCCCCTGCTCTCCAGGGTCTCAAGCTGAGGTTTTTCACACCTATTTGCCTGGACCCTTTTTTTGGAGATGCCGGGGATTGAACCTGGGACCTTCTGCTTCCCAAGCAGATGCTCTACCACTGAGCTACCGTCCCTCCCCGAGGATAATTGTCATATCTTCTGTAAGATCTGCGTTTATACATAGCCTTGCACGTTGTTCATTTGAAGGTTTTTACAAGTTGGCGTACTTTAACACAGCACCTAGGATCCTTTTGGTGCAAAAATGGAAGTCTCAGGAAATTCCCACAAAAATGGATTTAGTGGGCAAAGTTTTGGAAACAGTAGAATTGGACTTCTTATCCCATTTGTTGACTGGGAAATCTAAAGAAGAAGCAAGAAAATACTGGATTAAATTCTATGCCTGGTTAGATAACCAAGCCTCTTAAGATTCTCTGATGTGAACTTATTTTCCCTTTTTTCTTTGTATTCTATCTTACAAAACCTCTCCCTATTGGAGCTGTCAAAATTATTGGATAATTTTAACAAAAGGAGTATACTATAAAACGTGAAATGGATTTGGTGTAGTTGAGACAAAAATAGTAGGGGACAATTTATATTAAGAACTTATTGTAGAATTATGATCATTGAAAGTATTCTTATGCAAAATAATACCGGAATGTATTGTGTTTTCTATTTCCCAATCCCCTATCCCTGTCTTTTTTTTCCCTGAAACTAATAAAAAAATTTGAAATTGGAGAAGTTGGCAAAGCCATGAATGGGGAGTCTGATGCTCCAGAGGTTTCTTTCAATACACGCCAGTATGGCTAAGCCTTGCCGTTTGTACTCTGCAGAATATTTGAGCTTTGTGCCTCTTGTAAAATTCGGAATGTATTTTGAAGGTATGTATGATTGCTTATGCAATCCTTAACAACTTTAAGTCTGAAATTGCAGGTGATTTTATAAAATTATTACTTTGCAGCTTGTAAAAGCCTTCGGTGAAACAGGGCAATACAGGCCTCCCTTTTGCGTTTTCGTTCTTGGCTGCCGACTGTCTCCACACCGGCACGTGTTGAAAGAAACCTCCGGAGCATCGGATTCTCCATTCACAGCCTTACCAACTTCTTTCCCGGATCTCTACCATAAAGATTATGAACTTCTATTATGAACTGAAAGGACACTGAGTTTCCGGGTGATTTTTTGCACCTTTGCACAAATTGTTTGATAAACTTTATATTTTCATAATTGAGGCTGCTTTTTCGTGGATGCTTACGGCTTCTTTTCTCCTCTCCCCACCTGGGGATTGGCAACCCAAGTTCCCCTGGAGTAAGTGACAGCTTGGGGGGGGGGACTGCATGGCATTAAACTCTGCTGAGACCCCTCCCCTCCCCACATCCTGCCCTCCCAGGGCTCCATTCCCAAAGTCTCCAGGAATTTCCCAACTTGAAATTGCCAAGCCTACCAACATTAACAGCAGGCAACCTTTTGTGTGATTGCTATGGTTGCCAATCCCCAGGTGGGGGCCGGGGATCCCCCGGTCTGGAGACCCTTCCCCCGCTTCAGGGTCATCAGAAAGCAGGGAGGAAAATGTCTGCTGGGCACTCCATCATACCCTATGGAAAGCGATTCCAATAGGGTATAATGGAGAATTGATCGATGGGTATCTGGGGCACAGGGAGGCTGTTTTTTTGAGACAGAGGCACCACATTTGCAGCATAGCATTCAGTGCCTCTCCTCAAAACACCCTCCAAGTTTCAAAAAGATTGGACCAGCGGGTCAAATTCTATGAGCCACAAAGGAAGGTGCCCTTATCCTTCATTCTTTCCAATGGAGGGATAGGCATTTAAAAGGTGTGCGGTCCCTTTAAATGTGATGGCCAGAACTCCCTTTGGAGTTCAATTATGTTTAGAATCATAGAGTTGGAAAGGACCTCTAGGGTGATCTAGTCCAACCCCCTGCACAATGCAAGAAACTCACAAATACCTACCCCAAATTCATAGGATCTTCATCGCTGTCAGATGGCCATCTAGCCTCTGTTGAAAAACCTCCAAGGAAGGAGAGCCCACCACCTCCCGAGGAAGCCTGTTCCACTGAGGAATCACTCTAACAGTCAGGAAGTTCTTCCTGATGTTTAGTCAGAAACTCTTCTGTTTTAATTCCAACCCATTGGTTCTGGTCCTACCTTCTGGGGCCAGAGAAAATAACTCCACACCATCCTCCATAGGACAGCCCTTCAAGTCCTTGAAGATGGTGATCCTATCACCTCTCAGCCGCCTCCTCTCCAGGCTAAACATCCCCAGCTGCTTCAACCTTTCCTCATAGGACTTGGTCTCCAGACCCCTCACCATCTTCATCGCCCTCCTCTGGACCTGTTCCAGCTTGTCTAGATCCTTCTTAAAATGCGGTGCCCAAAACTGATCACAGTCCTCCAGATGAGGTCTTAACAGAGCAAAGCTTGCTCCTGGCTCCACCCACAGTGTCTCCTGGCCCCACCTCCTAGATTGGACTAGGGGTCCAACGCTGTGAGCCCCCAAAGAAGGTGCCCCTATTGTTCATTATTTCCTATGGAAGGAAGGCATTGAAAAGGTGTGCGGTCCCTTTAAATGTGATGCCCAGAACTCTCTTTGGAGTTCAATGATGCTTGTCACAACCTTGCTCCTGGCTCCGCCCCCAAAGTCCCCAGATATTTCTTGAATGGACTTGGCAACCCCGGTGATTGCTCCATGGCTGCCAGATTTTGCAACGTCTCCTCGATAGCCATTTTGAGCTAAACGAACTGAAGCGGTTCACCGAGAGGCTAATCCGGGCAGGGCTGAGCCATGCTGAGGTCAGCGGCTACAATGGCAGGCCAGCCAGGATTATTCAAGACTGGTTCTAATCCACTTGTTCCACGTCCAGCAAGAGACCTGTCTGTCAGGCTCCTCTGGGTACGAGGAAGCTCAGCGCTGAGCCCGGGGCCGCCTCCCCCCAGCTGCTGCATTCAATTTCACAGGCGAAATCGCCGATTACCGACTCTGGCGCAGCATGTTCTGCAAACACATGGAAATTGGACAGATGGAACCCAGGAGCTGTGGCCGCTGCCTTCCAGCACAAAACAAGCTCCCAAATCATCCGGCTGAGGTGCCGCTAAAGCTGTGCATGGTACTGAGAGGGTGGCTTATGCGCACAGAGCAGCCAGGCTGCATCTAGGTTTTCTCCTACTTGGTTAAAGTGATGGCTGCATTTGTAAAAATGCCTCTCTAAACTCAGACTGGGTCCTGTTGCCACATGAAATGCTTTGGAAATGAGCCACTCCTGAGCCATTCAGACCACATCGTGTGCGCTGGGAAGAAGACGAAGACGACTACAGATGTATACCCCGCCCTTCTCTCTGAATCAGAGTCTCAGAGCAGCCTACAATCTCCTTTATCTCCTTCCCCCACCACAGACACCCTGTGAAGTGGGTGGAGCTGAGAGAGCTCTGACAGAAGCTGCCCTTTCAAGGACGACTCTGCCAGAGCTATGGCTGACCCAAGGCCATTCCAGCAGCTGTAAGTGAAGGAGTGGGGAATCAAACCCGGTTCTCACAGATTAGAGTCCACACACTTAACCACTACACCAAACTGGCAAGAAGAAGACTGCAGATTTATACTCTGCCCTTCTCTCTGAATCAGAGGCTCAAAGAGGCTTACAATCTCCTTTACCTTCTCCCCCACAACAGACACCCTGTGAGGTGGGTGGGGCTGAGAGGGCTCCCCACAGCAAAGGAGACTCAGTGAGGTGGGTGGGGATGAGAGGGCTCCTTTCAAGGACAACCTCTGCCAGATCTATGGCTGACCCAAGGCCATGCCAGCAGGTGCAAGTGGAGGAGTAGGGAATCAAACCCAATTCTCCTGGATAAGAGTCCGCACACTTAACCACTAAACCAAACTGGCAAGAAGAAGAAGATTGCGGATTTATACCTCGCCTTTCTCTCTGAATCAGAGACTCAGAGCAGCTTACAATCTCCTATATCTTCTCCCCCCACAACAGACACCCTGTGAGGTGGGTGGGGCTGAGAGAGCTCTGACAGAAGCTGCCCTTTCAAGGACAACCTCTGCAAGAGCTCTGGCTAACCCAAGGTCATTCCAGCAGCTGTAAGTGGAGAAGTGGGGAATCAAACCTGGTTCTCCCAGATAAGAGTCCGCGCACTTAACCACTACATTCCATCCAGGCTACAAATAAATAAGCTCAAGCAGTATATTTCTGTGCTCAAGCCAACTTGGTGTACAACACAAGAGAAGCCATGTTGGATCAGGCCAGTGGCCCATCCAATATAACAGGGGTGGCCAACGGTAGCTCTCTAGATGTGTTTTGCCTACAACTCCCCTCAGCCCCAGCCAGCATGGCCAATGGCTGGGGCTGATGGGAGTTTTAGGCAAAAAACATGTGGAGAGCTACCGTTGGCCACCCCTGCAGTATAACACTCTGTATCACATAGTGACTGAAACCGAGGTGCCATCAGGAGGTCCACCAGCAGGGCCAGAACTCCAGAAGCCCTCTCATTGTTGCCCCCCCCCCCAAAAAAAACACCAAGCACATAGAGCATCACTCCTTCAGACATAAAAACACAATTGAAGCCATTGTGCTCATTAGCACAACTAATTTATATTTGCATATGCCACGCACCCCCAACATCCTCGGAAGATGGACTAAATTATACCAGCTCAGCATCTCCCTTAAAAGGTTTCTTGAATTATAATTGTCATAATCAATCCTTACTCCCATCATACTTCTTAAATCTACTTTGTCCTATGTGGCCACAGTGGCATGAGGAAGATTTCCATCTGTTGTTAGCTGAATTGCCCTCAAAAGAGGTTTGGAGAATTAGTTTGGTGGCAATTAGGGCTCAGCAAGATCAGGACCTGCGTATACAGATGTCTCTCAGATATTTACCTTAAATAACAAGGAGATGTTGGCTAAATATTGGCAAAAGGATATTATAGCACTGGAAAAAGTTCAGAAAAGGGCCACTAGAATGATTAAAGGGTTGGTACACTTTCCCTATGAAGAAAGGTTAAAACGCTTGGGGCTCTTTAGCTTGGAGAAATGTCGACTGCGGGGTGACATGATAGAGGCTTACAAGATTATGCATGGGATAGAGAAGGTAGAGAAAGAAGTACGGTACTTTTCTCCCTTTCTCACAATATAAGAACTCGTGGGCATTCAATGAAATTGCTGAGCAGTCAGGTTAGAACAGATAAAAGGAAGTACTTCTTCACCCAAAGGGCGATTAACACGTGGAATTCACTGCCACAGGAGGTGGTGGCAGCTACAAGCATAGCCAGCTTCAAGAGGGGATTGGATAAGCATATGGAGTGGAGGTCCATCAGTGGTTATTAGCCGCAGCATATTATTGGAACTGTCTGGGGCAGTGATGCTCTGCATTCTTGGTGCTTGTAGGGGGGGGGGGGGAGAGTGGAAGGGCTTCTAGCCCCACTTGTGAACCTCCTGATGGCACTTGGGGGGGGGGGGGTTGACCACTGTGTGACACAGAGTGTTGGACTGGATGGGCCATTGGCCTGATCCAACATGGCTTCTCCTATGTTCTTATGTCTGGGGGCAGTGATGCTTGGTATTCTTGTGCTTGGGGGGAAACAGCGGAGGGCTTCTGGTGTCCCTGGCCCCACCGATGGACTTCCTGATGGCACTTGGGGGGGTTTTGGCCCCTGTGCAACACAGAGTGTTGGACTGGATGGGCCATTGGCCTGATGCAGCATGGCTTGTCTTATGTTCTTAAATCAATGGCTTTTATTAAGAAATAAGACACGCATACAAGAAAACAAGTTCACTCAGCATACATACAGTTCTAGGAAAATAGCAGGAAATAGGCAGGGATGACACAAGGGTAAAACAAACAGGGAGACACTATTACCTATCGTAGTCCTCAAAGAAAGCCCCAATAGCGACGAAAAGGAAGGGGGAGGTGAGAGTCGTCTGGCAAATCTCCCTAAGAGGACACTAAACTGATCAGGTTTGGGGGGTGTATCTAAACAGCACGGTAGGGGTACTGTCAGACGCACATGTGAGGATCCTGGGGTTAGACCTTTTAAGGACTTCCTGGAACCGTGAGGGGGAGATAGTCAGATGGCCTATGACACGGGATCAGGTGGGCTATGACGGGGGGACATGTGGTATTTATTTATTTCCATTTGTATCCCGCCCTCCTCGCTCAGGATGGTTTACACGCTCATGCGCAGGCGTGAGTATAAAACATAAAAAGACATAAAAAACATAAAACAATTTAAAACTTAGAAAAGATGAGCATTTTGATGCTCTGGTCTTAAATTCAGATGTATATTCTCTGTAGCCAGATCTTAAATGGTCATTTCCGCTGCTGCCACAGGGCAGCTTGCAAGAGGTGGTCCAGATGTTTCCTGAGGACTGGTGGCCGGCAATCTAATTTGTGAATGCCAGGTGGAAGAGTGCCGTCTTACAGGCCCTGCGGAACTGTATGAGCTCTCGCAGGGCCCTAACTTCTTCAGGCAACTCGTTCCACTAGCGTGGGGCCACTGCAGAGAAGGCCCTGGCTCTAGTTGTCATGAGCCTGGCCTCCTTAGGGCCGGGGATTGAAAGCAGATTTTGTGATCCAGACTGAAGTGCTCTCCGGGGAACATGTGGGGAAAGGTGGTCCCTAAGGTACGTAGGTCCCTAGCCATATAGGGCCTTAAAGGTAAAGACCGACACCTTGAAATGAACCGGGTATGCAATAGGCAACAAGTGCAGTGCTTTCAGCCCAGGTTGGATGTGACTTCAGAAAACGGGAAGGCTCCATCATGACATTTGGAAAGTGACGTGTGATGAAGGGATTAACTACATTAAGAACACTATCTCAGGGGATAATATAGAGTCGAATTGTGATCCTAAAGTAACACCCAGCTTACACAATGGTGCTGGTTTCCAGGCTAGGCTGGTCCTTCGTCTTCTCCGCACTAGGTCGGCACAGTCTTTTGTGGAACGTCCCGTTTCACCATAAGCTTGGCAGGATAACCCTTGAGATAAGCTTGACTGCATTATGGAGATGTCCTGGGTGAACAATGATTACGAGGTATTCCCGCTTCGCTCTCATGGTGTCTGAATGGGCAGGAAGATGACCGTCAATGCTGTTAGCCAGGAAATGGCCTCCATCGGAAAAGCTGAAAAACCAAGCAGTTGGACAGCTCATGGCGGCGGTGCGATCTCTTCTGCTGCAGAGCTGGGGAGTTGCGCAGGAAAGCAGGCTGGGAATCTTGTTATTGGGTGTTTTTTACATTCAGTTTGGATCCAGAGTTTTCAAATCGCCTGCCACTTTTCCGCTTTAATCATTTTCCTTTTACATTTAAGCGTTTCAATTTGAGGGGGGGGGTCCTCTGATCAGTGGGCAGACGGAATACCAGACCTTAGTTAAATGTACACGATTCAGTAAAAGGATTACTGAAGGAGGATAGGGAAATGGCTGAGAAGCTGAATGAATTTTTTGCCTCCGTCTTCACTGTGGAAGACGAGAACTTTTTGCCCGCCCCAGAACCACTAATTTTGGAAGGGGTGTTGAAAGACCTGAGTCAGATTGAGGTGACGAAAGAGGAGGTGCTACAACTGATAGACAAATTAAAAACTAATAAATCACCGGGTCCGGATGGCATACATCCAAGAGTTCTGAAATAACTCAAAATTGAACTTGTGGATCTTCTAACAAAAATCTGTAATCTTTCATTGAAATCTGCCTCCGTTCCTGAGGACTGGAAGGTAGCAAATGTCACCCCCATCTTTAAAAAGGGTTCCAGAGGGGATCTGGGAAATTACAGGCCTGTCAGTCTGACTTCAATACCGGGAAAGTTGGTAGAAACCATTATCAAGGACAGAATGAGTAGGCACATTGATGAACACGGGTTATTGAGGAAGACTCAGCATGGGTTCTGCAAGGGAAGATCTTGCCTCACTAACCTGTTACATTTCTTTGAGGGGGTGAACAAACATGTGGACAAAGGAGACCCAATAGATGTTGTTTACCTTGACTTCCAGAAAGCTTTTGATAAAGTTCCTCATCAAAGACTCCTTAGAGAGCTTGAGAGTCATGGAGTAAAAGGACAGGTCCTCTTGTGGATCAAAAACTGGCTGAATAATAGGAAGCAGAGAGTGAGTATAAATGGGCAGTCTTCGCAGTGGAGGACGGTAAGCAGTAGGGTGCCGCAGGGCTCAGTACTGGGTCCCATGCTCTTTAACTTGTTCATAAATGATTTAGAGTTGGGAGTGAGCAGTGAAGTGGCCAAGTTTGCGGATGACACTAAATTGTTCAGGGTGGTGAGAACCAGAGAGGATTGTGAGGAACTCCAAAGGGATCTGTTGAGGCTGGGTGAGTGGGCATCAACGTGGCAGATGCGGTTCAATGTGGCCAAGTGCAAAGTAATGCACATTGGGGCCAAGAATCCCAGCTACAAATACAAGTTGATGGGGTGTGAACTGGCAGAGACTGACCAAGAGAGAGATCTTGGGGTCGTGGTAGATAACTCACTGAAAATGTCAAGACAGTGTGCGTTTGCAATAAAAAAGGCCAACGCCATGCTGGGAATTACTAGGAAGGGAATTGAAAACAAATCAGCCAGTATCATAATGCCCCTGTATAAATCGATGGTGCGGTCTCATTTGGAGTACTGTGTGCAATTCTGGTCGCCGCACCTCAAAAAGGATATTATAGCATTGGAGAAAGTCCAGAAAAGGGCAACTAGAATGATTAAAGGGCTGGAACACCTTCCCTATGAAGAAAGGTTGAAACGCTTGGGACTCTTTAGCTTGGAGAAACATCGACTGCGGGGTGCCATGATAGAGGTTTACAAGATAATGCAAGGGATGGAGAAAGTAGAGAAAGAAATACTTTTCTCCCTTTCTGACAATACAAGAACTCTGGGTATTCGATGAAATTGCTGAGCAGACAGGTTAAAACCGATAAAAGGAAGTACTTCTTCACCCAAAGGGTGATTAACATGTGGAATTCACTGCCACAGGAGGTGGTGGCGGCCACAAGCATAGCCACCTTCAAGAGGGGTTTAGATAAAAATATGGAGCAGAGGTCCATCAGTGGCTATTAGCCACATTGTGTGTGTATGTAGAAAAATTTTTGCCACTGTGTGACACAGAGTGTTGGACTGGATGGGCCACTGGCCTGATCCAACATGGCTTCTCTTATGTTCTTATGATTCCTTGGAAATCGTGTCAACACTGCAAAAACAGTACAAATTTAAATTACTAGATGAGGCAAGCAATGATATGTAAAAATTTCAAGTGCTGTCAGTTCTCATGCAAATTATTGCACCTTGTGGCTTTTGGAGGAGTCTTTTAAAACGCATGAAAATTTCTACAATATAAATTTGAAACGCCTGTAGAGAAAAGACCAGATCAAAACTAGCGTGGAGAAAAACATTGCAGCAGCAGCTCCAAAACACATCTCACTGAAACAAATGTAGATGCTTCAGGCAGCAACAATGCAAAACAGTTGTGAGAACGTTAGGTAATGTAAAAGGTGAGTTTCCAATGCGGTGATAGACTGTCACAAACTGTCAGTGTAAAAACACCCATTATCACATAGGCTTATTGGAGAGCTAGTAGCAGGAGCCTATGTTCTAGGCTACATAAGAACGGAAGAGAAGCCATGTTGGATCAGGCCAATGGCCCATCCAGTGCAACACTCTGTGTCACACAGTGACCAATATATGTGTGCGTGCGTGTGTATACTTGTAGCCGCCACCACCTCCTGTGGCAGTGAATTCCACATGTTAATCACCCTTTGGGTGAAGAAGTACTTCCTTTTTTCCTTTTTAACCTGACTGCTCAGCAATTTCATTGAATGCCCACGAGTTCTTGAATTTTGAGAAAGAGAGAAAAGGACTTCTTTCTTTACTCTCTCCATCCCATGCATAATCTTGTAAACGTCTATCATGTCACCCCGCAGTCGATGTTTCTCCAAGCTAAAGAGCCCCAAGCATTTTAACCTTTCTTCATAGGGAAAGTGTTCCAAACCTTTAATCATTCTAGTTGCCCTTTTCTACACTTTTTCCAATGCTATAATATCCTTTTTGAGGTGCGGCGACCAGAATTGTACACAGTATTCCAAAAGACAGCACACCATCGATTTATACAGGGGCATTATGATACTGGGTGATTTGTTTTCAATTCCCTTCCTAATAATTCCCAGCATGGCGTTGGCCTTCTTTATTGCAATTGCACACTGTCTCGTGTAGATGTATGCGAGCTGAAAGTCCAGGCGTTCTGGCAACCAAGTCAGTGATCATGATGTCCTTTTAAACAGAAAAATAAGGGGCTCGGGCTCACACTGTCTGCTTTCTATGTTTTGGTTATTTTTGTGGACAAAAAAATATTAGAAAGCTTGTCAAATCTTAGAGTTCAGCAAGATTCTCGCACTGAATGGAGCCCAGAAGCAAGTTTTTTGGGGGGAGGGGAGGGTAAGAAAGAAAGAGCACAATAAAATTTAGGGGTCCCAGAGCTCTGCTCCTGTGAGCTCCTGCCCAAAATGCGGCCTGAGCGTTATCATCAGAAGCGGCGGCACAACACGCACGAAAACGCGAAAGGCAGCTGCGCTTTGGGAAGAAAACTACCATGAGTCAGGGCTACCGTTTTGGATGGTTGCTGTTTGCCTCTTAGAACACACTCTGCCCACAGTCCACCCACCGAGGTCTTCAAAGAGCTTTATGAATTGATCCACACCTTCTCGAGGAAAGGCGTTCACCTCATCAGGCAGCCAGCCCAAGCTGTGTTCATGCGAGCGATAATGTTCTGCCAGAAAACCCATCAGGGAACCACCGTTTGATGTAGCGTCGAAACATGCCTTTCGGATGGTTTCTAATAACTCTGGCGATACCTGCAGCAGCACAAAGACTCTTAGGCTCCGGTTGTTTGCGCCTCTTTGAACTTCTGAGGTGTATCACTTTGAGAACACTTGTTTTCCGATGCACGTCTTTTAACCGAATGAAGGCTCTCCATTGCTGCAGCCTTTCCTTAGGGACCCAGATGTTTCAGGCTGTTGGTGCCTCGAGAAAAAGGCAATCATCTTCATCCCACCACAGGGACACTGGTTGGGAACACTTTGTCCGGCGTCATCAGCGACAATTGAACTTCTCTTTTCTAGGCAGGCTGCTTTCGAGGGTTTCCACAATCACAAATCACGGGGCACAATGACATTCTCTCGTTCTGAATGGCCCAGGATCAGATACAACTATGCCTCCTTCATCACACATTCAAAGAGTCAATTACTCTTCATCATGCAAATGCGAGGAACGACTGCGTGGTGGAGGACTGGAACAATACAAAGGGACAGGTTTCTTCAGGACAAAAGGCCTGGGAAGTCGGGGCTGCTGGTTTTGAACAAAGCTCTCTAAGCAAAGCATAGGGAGAGTGATGGGATCTCGTTATTAATGCATCGGGTGGACCCCCTCCACATTTGAAAAACTCACTCTGTGCAGCACTGCTCTTGATGAATACGTCAGATGGCCTGTTTGCCAAGAAATGCAGCTGCCAAAAGACGGAGTTGAGAAAAGCAGTCTTGTCTTGGCCTGCTCTGAGGCTCAAGTCCAAAGCCCCACATGAGCAAAGTAGGGTTGCCAATCCCCAGGTGGGGGCAGGGGATCCCCCGGTTTGGAGGCCCTCCCCCCGCTTCAGGGTCATCAGAAAGCGGGGGGAAGGGAGGGAAATGTCTGCTGGGAACTCTATTATTCCCTATGGAGATTTATTCCCATAGAAAATAATGGAGAATTGATCTGCGGGTATCTGGGGCTCTGGGGGGGCTATTTTTTTTTAAGGTAGAGGCACCAAATTTTCAGCACAGCATCTAGTGCATCTCCCCAAAATATCCCCCAAGTTTCAAAACGATTGGACCAGGGGGTCCAATTCTATGAGCCCCAAAAGAAGGTGTCCCTATCCTTCATTATTTCCTATGGAAGGAAGGCATTGAAAAGGTTTGCTGTCCCTTTAAATGTGATGTCCAGAACTCACTTTGGAATTCAATGGTGCTTGTCACAGTCTTGATCTTGGCTCCACCCCTAATGTCTCCTGGCTCCACCCCCAAAGTCCCCAGATATTTCTTAAATTGGACTTGGCAACCCTAGAACAAAGAACTTTTACTAACCCTTCTCCATCATGGTCAGCGGGTGTTTTTACACTGACAGTTTGTGACTCTCTGTCACTGCATTGGAAACTCACCTTTTACATTACCTAATGTCCTCACAACTGTTTTGTATCGTCACTGCCCAAAGCATCTACATTTGTTTCGGTGAGATGGGTTCTAGCACTGCTGCTGCAACATTTTTCTCCAAACTAGTTTTGATCCAGTCATTTCTCTAGAGGCATTTCAAACTTGTATTGTAGAAGTTTTCATGTGTTTTTTTTTTAATTTTTATCAGATTTATTGGTATATTAAATCAGTCTTACAATACATTATAATATCAAATCGTCTTACACAATTATATTACATCAGCATCTGAGGTACATAGAAAAGAGAATGAAAGTGGCTTTCACTCAGAAATTAAACATCCTTCTTATTATAATCAAAACACCATTTCATTTCAACAATTCATCGACCCCCTTTACTTCTGATCCTAACCGTTAAACCATTTTTGTCTTTTTGTTAATCCACATATAATTTTTCCCATTTATTACTTGCCTCAGACTTGGGCATCCCTTTCAACAGAGTCGACAGTATATCCATCTCCGCAGCTTGAAGTACTTTGTGAACCAGTTCGTCCAAATTTGGACACTTCCTTTTTCTCCAATAAAATTCTTGCAGCCGTAAGAATATAAACTATCAAATACTCATCATCCTTTGGTATTTCATTCCTGACTAATGATGGCAACATCACCTCTGGTTTAAATTGTATTTCTGTGTTTAGTATTTCCTTCAAAAATTCGTATATTCTCACCCAAAATTTTTTAGTAACTTTACAAGTCCACCATAAATGATAAAACGAACCTATTGAAGTTCCACATTTCCAACATATAGGTGAAATAGTCGAATTAATCTTAGTTAATTGAACCGGGAAGTTTTCATGTGTTTTAAAAGCCTCCTCCAAAAGCCTCCACAAGGTGCAGTAATTTGCATGAGAACTGAACCACTTGAAATTCTTAAGTATCATTGCTTGCCTTGTCTTGTAATTTAAATGTGTATTGTTTTTGCAGTGTTGACACGATTTACAAGCAATCGTGTACATTTAACTAAGCGCTGGTATTCTGGCTGCCCTCTGATCAGAGACCCCCCCCTCCCCAACTGAAATGCTTTCAGCAGGAAATATAGAAGTTTGGCTATGCAAAATGAGCAGAGCAAATCCACCAGTGTAAAAGGAAAATAAAGTGGAACCATGGCAGGCGATTTGAAGACTCTAAAACTAGGGTTGCCAAGTCCAATTCAAGAAATATCTGGGGACTTTGGGGGTGGAGCCAGGAACAAGGGTGTGACAAGCATAACTGAACTCCAAGAGAGTTCTGGCCATCACATTTAATGGGACAGCACACCTTTTTAAATGTCTTCCTTCCATAAGAAATAATGAAGGATAGGGGCACCTTCTTTTGGGGCTCATAGAATTGAACCCCCAGGTCCAATCGTTTTGAAACTTGGGGGATATTTTGGGGAGATGCACTAGATGCTGTGCTGAAAATTTGGTGCCTCTACCAGGTCCAATCGTTTTGAAACTTGGGGGGTACTTTGGGGAGAGGCACTAGATACTATGCTGAAAATTTGGTGCCTCTACCTCAAGAAACAGCTCCCCCAGATCCCCCGAAACCTCCAGATCAATTCCCCATTATACTTTATGAGAATCGATCTCCACATAGGGAATAATGAAGTGCTCAGCAGATGTTTCCCTCCCCCCCCCCCATTTCTGGCAACTCTGAAGCGGGGGGGCCTCTCTACTCATGAGTTGCTGCCAACTTCTTCACAGCAACACAGACACACCATCCCAAGAGGAAGCCTTTCAATCGGAGACTGAAGCCTCCAGAGAGGGAAAGTCACATCCAAAATTCATTCCAAAGATATAAGTCACACAGAGAGCATAAAGTCCCAAACAAAAACGCAGTTCCCAAGTCACATGGTCCTCTGGGGGCGGGAAGGAGCCTGGGAAAGCAGAAGAACCCCCGCTGGGACCTGGGAATTGGCAAGCCTATCTAAAACTCTGGATCAAGCTGAATGTAAAAACACCCAGTGTTGCCAACTCAGACCGACCACAGCTCTCCTGGGGCTCTCCGCTGGGAGAGGTGCACACAACAAAGAAACTTGCCTGCCACCAGTAGTGAAATCCTAAGCCGAGTTACACTCTTCTAAGACTGCTGAAACTAAAGGGCGTAGCTCTATTTAGAACGGCACCAGCACCTGGAAGTAACCTCACAACTACTTTTGCACCAATCATATCTTCTCATCTGCTCTTAAAATATTCACACATGGCCTTTCATATCCCCTCCTACATGATTCATTGAACTGGAGATGCCAGGCATTGAATCTGGCACCTTCTACATGCCAGGCAGATGCTCTGCCAGTGAGCCACAGCCCCATTCTAATGTTGGCCTTATTCCTACGTTGGATGGAGGAGGCAGGAACTCCAATCAAGCCGAATGGGTGGGATACATAGGACTCGGAGTCTCCTTTGCGCGAAAAAAAAAAATGCCCTGCACACAGAAAGCTAGCATCTTATACAAGAAACCTTCAATGTTATGCTATCCTATTTGGTAGATTTAACAGGATTGAGTACTCTAATAGACACTGTCTTTGTAATTCCAAGTGTATTGAAACTATTTCCCATGTACTACTGAACTGTCCTCTTTATGATGATATTTGTTGTATATACCTGAAAGATATCTTAGCAGATATGTTGGGCTGTGCTGATTCAGGCAAAGTCCACAAACTTTTAAATGACACTTGCGCTGAGGTAACTTTAATGGTGGCTAGATTTCTCCAACAGGCCATGGAAATACGACAGAGAATGGTTCTGGAATGACCACATTTTATCTTTTAAATATTTAACTTGGCTAAACTCGACTCATATATATTTTACTTATTTTATGTATTTTAGCTCCCTATGTACTTTATAATCTAGGATTTTATATTATTTATATTGCTATTTTACTGCTAAATCTGTTTTATGCCAATAAAGGCTTGCTATTTGCTACAAGAAACCTACTGGCTGACCAATAAATAAGGGGTCTTAGTGGATCATACACTGAACATGAGTCGACAGTGTGATGCGGTGGCTAAAAAGGTGAATGCAATTTTGGGCTGTATCAACAGAAGTCTAGTGTCCAGGTCACGTGATGTGATGGTATCGCTTTGCTCTGCTCTGGTAAGACCTCATCTGGAGGATTGTGTTCAGTTTTGGGAAGAATATAGACAAGCTGGAACGGGTCCAGAGGAGGGCGACGAAGATGAACATATGAAGCTGCCTTATACTGAATCAGACGCTGGGTCCATCAAAGTCAGTATTGTCTTCTCAGACTGGCAGCGGCTCTTCAGGGTCTCAAGCTGGGGTTTTTCACACTTATTTGCCTGGACCCTTTTTAGTTGGAGATGCCAGGGATTGAACTTGGGACTTTCTGCTTACCAAGCAGATGCTCTACCACTGAGCCACAGTCCCTCCCTGATGGTGAGGGGTCTGGAGACCAAGTCCTGTGAGGAAAGGTTGAAGGAGCTGGGGATGTTTAGCCTGGAGAGGAGGCGGCTGAGAGGTGATATGATCACCATCTTCAAGTACTTGAAAGGCTGTCATATAGAGGAGGGTGTGGAATTGTTTTCTGTGGCCCCAGAAGGTAAGACCACAAGCAGTGGGTTGAAATTAAAGCAGAAGAGTTTCCATCTCAACATTAGGAAGAACTTCCTGACCGTTAGAGCGATTTCTCAGTGGAACAGGATTCCTCGGGAGGTGGTGGGCTCTCCTTCCTTGGAGGTTTTTAAACAGAGGCTAGATGGCCATCTGACAGCAATGAAGATCCTGTGAATTTAGGGGGAGGTGTTTGTGAGTTTCCTGCATTGTGCAGGGGGTTGGACTAGATGACCCTGGAGGTCCCTTCCAACTCTATGATTCTATGATATCTACATGCCTCTAGCTCGCATCCTAAACATTCAGCCAAGTGATACGCTACAGCCATATATGCTCTAGGGTTGTCAAGTCCCCTGCAACCTCCGGCACAATAGGTACAATAGGTACCATAGAGTTTTCCCTCCCAAATTGCTAGAGCATCCGGGAAAACCATAGAATTTTTCTGGAAGCTCCTAGAGCAGCCGACGCACGACACTGCAACTGTGATGTCATTGCCACTTCCAGTGATGTCATCACGCTGGTGATGTCGGGAGGGGGATGGATTCGTATTGGGCTGGTGGATTGGGAACCTCAGGGGCGGGGGGATTCCCACCTGATCTGGAAACTGCTCCAATACTACTGACTGAGATTCTCCCCTGAGTACAACCAACCCATTTGGAATTAAAGCGTCCAACTGATGAAGTCAAGAAACAGATTAACAAAGCCGGAATGGTACCGAGAGAAAGTCTGTTGCAAGACAGGCCCAAAAGAGAGAATAACAAAACACGACTAGCGGTCACATACATACTGTATGGGGAGGGACAGTGGCTCAGTGGCAGAGCATCTTCTTGGGAAGCAGAAGTTCCCAGGTTCAATCCCTGGCATCTCCACTAAAAAAAGGGTCCAGGCAAATAGGTGTGATAAACCTCAGCTTGAGACCCTGGAGAGCCGCTGCCAGTCTGAGTAGACAATACTGACTTTGATGGACCGAGGGTCTGATTCAGTAGAAGGCAGCTTCATATGTTCATGTTCATAAAATAGTTCCATGCATCAGGAGCAGTTTACAACTTCTATTAGATAATGATGGTTCTCTTTCACAAAAAGGGGGGGGGGGGGGCAAACTTTTTCTTGCACACAGACAGCCCCACAATCTCAAACAACTCAACTTTTCTCCCCCTGTGGGGCTCCTAGCAGCAAATGGATAGTCCTTCCCACCCTAGTCCCCTGCTCTCTAGGCCTGCCCCAATGCAAGGGCCTTTGCGCTTTCAATACAACAACCCCTCCCCCCAAGCTGTGGGGTGGACCCCAATGTGCCAAAGCTCCCCCTAATTAGCAGACATTGCCTCCTCTATTAGCAGACATTGCCTTTCACAGGCAGGTGAGTTGAATCAGGGTAATGAACTTAACGCAGCACTTTGTTAAAAGAGGGTAATTTAATTTTAATGCTTTTGGAGAGAACCTCCTTTTCTTTTTAAAAGCAGAGGCCTGCAGCTACTCTGCCTTATTGAACAAGCCAGTCAGCTTGTTAACATTAAACGGAAGCTATTTAACAGCATTATCTGCCCCCCCCTTTGCCCAGCACTGGCTTCTCGCGTTCCTGCAGACGGAATGAAAGTTACTGTTCTCAAGCTTCCAGCCATGTTAAGTGCCTGTGAAATCACCATCTTTAGAAAAGATGGGAAATTTCAAGGCAGCCAAGAAGAAAAGGGGCTGGGAACTGTTCTTGGCATGTGAAGAACAATAGCTGTAAGCCTAGAATAACAAAATGTGCCATTTGAACACAGGAAATGACAGAAAAGATACCCTCCGTGTTACAAAACAATATCAAAATATAATTACAATACTTTCCATTCACAACATCGTATTACAATGTAAATTTCAGTAACAAATTCAGTGACAAATACCATAATGCCCCTGTCTAAATCGATGGTGCGGTCTCATTTGGAGTACTGTGTACAATTCTGGTCACCACACCTCAAAAAGGATATTATAGCATTGGAAAAAGTGCAGAAAAGGGCAAAAGGGTTGGAACACTTTCCCTATGAAGAAAGGTTAAAACGCCTGGGGCGCCTTAGCTTGGAGAAACGTTGACTGCGGGGTGATATGATAGAAGTTTACAAGATGATGCATGGGATGGAGAAAGTAGAGAAAGAAGTACTTTTCTCCCTTTCTCACAATACAAGAACTCGTGGGCATTCGATGAAATTGCTGAGCAGTCGGGTTAAAACGGATAAAAGGAAGTCCTTCTTCACACAAAGGGTGATTAAGATGTGGAACTCACTGCCACAGGAGTTGGTGGCGGCTACAAGCATAGCCAGCTTCAAGAGGGGTTTGGATAAAAATATGGAGCAGAGGTCCATCAGTGGCTATTAGCCACAGAGTGTGCGTGTGTGTATATATATATGGCCACTGTGTGACACAGAGTGTTGGACTGGATTGGCCATTGGCCTAATCCAACATGGCTTCTCTTATGTTCTTCTCTGACACAGAGTGTTGGACTGGATGGGCCATTGCTCTGATCCAGCATGGATTTTCTTATGTTCTTATCCAAAGCACACAACTTCACTACTGTCCATAAGATGGTATCAGGTTCTTTCCAAACAATACAGTCTGACGATGCAAAACTGGTCCGTTCTCGTTTCAGATCGTTATGATCCTTCCTCTGGGACCGTCTTATTAATTTTGAATGCAGTAGTCTGATGGTGCCTTATTTCTTTACTATACACTGTTTTCCAGGCTTTCTCTAATTTATTTCATTACTAGAACGTTACTGTTCTTTCTCCATCTTTCAGCATTTCATTGCGTTCCCGGAGGCTACCAACCTCCAGGTCATGCCCAGAGATCTCTCACTATTGCAACTGGTCTCCGGGCAACAGAGATAACTTCACCTGGAGAAATGGCTGCTTTGGAAGGTGGACTCCGCTGCATTGTACAACACTCACCCTAAAACCTGCCTTCTATAGGCTTCACTTCCCAAATTTCCAGGTATTCCCCAACACTTAGCTGACAATCCTATTTGAACATGAGCGTCATTTCAGCTCCACCGGCCTGAAAGGAGACTAATTCTCAGGCTCACAGGGGTTGGGTGGCTGGAACATCTGACAAAGCAAATTAGCCTTAATTTTGCTGGCACGTTTTCACCTTCCATTTAAACAGCAACCCGACACTAGGCAATTATGAATACAGATGCCATGCAGTGGTTCAGCTCAAGGTCCGTTCCAGATATAGACCCCAGGATTTACTATATCCGTTTCAATTTTATTTATTTTTATTTTATTCGATTTATATCCCACCCTACCCCACCGAGGCGGGATATAAATCGGGATTATAACATCTTCAACAGTGGAATGAGCTTAAATGAATTATTCCAGACCTCAAATGTTCATGGAAATTACTCCTGAATGTTTTTACTTAGTATTTGTGAGATTCCAATATTATTTTTATGGTGCTTTCCACCCAATTTCAATCATTTCCCATTTTAAGTTAAATTTATTTCATAGGAATCAATCCTTCATTCTATGTAACACATGCCCCGTTCTATGATTTGATTTGGAATTTCACAAATACTAAGTAAAAATATGCTGGAGTAATTTCCATGAACATTGAGGTCCAGAATAATTCATTTAAGCTCATTCCACTGTTGAAGATGTTATAAAATTGAAACGGAGATAATAAATCCTGGGGTCTTCGTCTGGAATGGACCTTGAGCTGAACCACTGTGTGGCATCTGTATTCATAATTGCCTAGTGTTGGGTTGCTGTTTAAATTTAATCTTTACCGTCACTCCAGTATTTTATGTTTTCTCCTTCCTCATTTCAGGTTCAATTCACAGCCCCTGGCATTCAGAAGGGAGGGAAGGAAGGAAGGAAATTAGCACCTTCGTATACTTTGGAGCAGCATTTCCCATTTGCAAAGTCATGACCTGGTAACAGCTCACGGAAGCCTTACTACTGGGTCACAAGAAAAGCCAAAGCTAGCCCTGCCCCCAGCAAAGCATGAGCTCTGCTATGGTTCCTTCCTTCCCCCATCTCTGTGTTATGCAGAGAAAAGCTAGCCTTGAAGACTGACACAGGCTGCAAAACCTGAGCTCCATTTGGCTTGCTTCCCCCATCTCTCTGTTGTGCAGAGAAAAGCTAGCCTTGAAGACTGATACAGGGAATGACATGATTCCTGTCTCCCAGCTTCACCCCCAAAGTCTCCTGGCTCCACCCCCGAATTTTTGTGGGCCACGAAGGAGAAGTGTAAAAATAACCGGGCCATGGGAAAGAAAAGTTTGAGAAACCCTGCTTTGGAGCTTTCGAGGATGAAGTGAGAATTTAGCTAGAGCAAGTTCAGTGATTACTTGTGATGAACCTACAAGAACATCTTATACGACATTTATGAAATCCTGTGAGATGACAGTGAAAGCCACCTCTCCCCCCCCCCAAAAAAGGATTCTATGTGGCTTCCATTGCATTTGCTAGCTCTTGCCCAGCAAATTATGTAGAAATGGAGTAAACAATGGCAACAGAGTATAAACAGAAGTCTAAAAAACAACTGTGTCAGAAATACATAACACTTATGACAAATTTACAAAAATCTATATTATATTGTGCAAAAGCATCCAAAATTCATTCCAAAGATGTAAATCACATAGAGAGCATAAAGCCCCAAACAAAACAACAGTTCCCAAGGATGGCTCCGGAAAATTCCAAAAAGTCTACTCAGAAGTAAATTCCAAACAGAGTCCTTCCACTGATGTCGGCTTCTGAAGGAGAAAGTCTTGCCTTCACGCAATCACTGGCTTAAATCGTGTTCCGCTGCATTTGCAGCTTCTTCACAAGCCAAATATAAAAGTACAACACATAATACAACCTGACAAGGTCCTCAGACCGGCTTCTCTCAAACGCCCAATTGTATTTAAGCGATGTATCCACCTCGCCTCCTTCTGCAACAGGATTTTTTGTATATCACCACCCTTACAACTAGAAACGTCTACCTTCTGCAATACAAAGAATTTCAGGGATTCTAAGTCATGGCCAGTTTCCATATAATGTTGGGAAAGAGGAACGCTAGGAATTTGGTGACGAACCCTTGAGATGTGTTCTAAAACTCCTGTTGCAGAATAATAATAATAATAATTTATTACTTTATTTATTACTTTAAATTTCTATCCTGCCCTCTCCGCAAGTGGACTCAGGGCGGCTAACAACATTCATTTTTACAATTTAACCAATAAAAAGCTACAGTTTAAAATTATTTAAAAACATTTAAGAACATTTAAAAACATTTCATTTCATGGTGCTGTATCACTACAATATAATATAAGTGGTGATCATGGTACACTATAATGAAATAGGGTGGCAGCTCTCTCCCGGTTAGATGTCAAAGGCCTGTCGAAACAGTTCGGTCTTACAGACCCTGCGGAAAGTAGAAAGAGGGAGAGGGACGGTGGCTCAGTGGTAGAGCATCTGCTTGGGAAGCAGAAGGTCCCAGGTTCAATCCCTGGCATCTCCAAAAAAGGGTCCAGGCAAATAGGTGTGAAAAACCTCAGCTTGAGACCCTGGAGAGCAGGGGAGGGATGGTGGCTCAGTGGCAGAGCATCTGCTTGGGAAGCAGAAGGTCCCAGGTTCAATCCCTGGCATCTCCAAAAAAGGGTCCAGGCAAATAGGTGAGAAAAACCTCAGCGTGAGACCCTGGAGAGCCGCTGCCAGTCTGAGAAGACAATACTGACTTTGATGGACCCAGGGTCTGATTCAGTATAAGGCAGCTTCATATGTTCATATGATCTCGCAGGGCCCTTATGGACCTCTGGGAGATCATTCCACAATTCTGGTGCTGCCACCGAGAAGACCCTAGCTCGCGTCAGCCGCAGCCTAGCCTCCTTTGGTCCAGGGATGGACAATAGATTTTTTGTCCCTGAACGCAGTGCTCTCCAGGGAACGTGTGGGGAAAGGCAGTCCCGTAGATAAACAGCCCCCTGACTAAATAATAATTTTTAATTTATATCCCGCCCTCCCCGCCGAAGCAGGCTCAGAATCCAATATCCAAGAATCCAAGAAGGAGGCGAGGTGGATACATCGCTTAAACACAATTGAGCCCTTCGGTCTTAACCAATGTAATGATCTCTCATGTTTTGTTTAAGTTCTTTGGGGTATGTGTTTGTGAAAATATATGAGGTCCCCTTTAAGTGCTTAATCGATATCATCTGTGACTTGTCCTTTTAGGATGCTGATTCTCTAGTGTGGGCAAGCCGTCAATTGAGATATATAATATGGGCGTTGGAGAGAAGCCGGTCTGAGGACCTTGTCAGGTTGTAGTATGCGTTGTACTTCTATATTTTATTAATTTGGATTATATTGTTCATTGTAGTATTGCTGTCACATTTGGTCTTATTATACAGTTGGCTTGTGAAGAAGCTGCAAATGCAGTGGAACGCGATTTAAGCTGATTTCATGAAGGCAAGATTTTCTCCTTCGGAAGCCAACCAGTGGAAGGACTCTGTTTGGAATTTACCTCTGAGTAGTAGCACTCCTTATAGACTTTTTGGAATTTTCCGGAGTCATCCTTGGGAACTGCGTTTTTGTTTGGGACTTTATGCTCTCTGTGTGACTTATATCTTTGGAATAAATTTTGGATGCTTTTGCACAATATAATATAGATTTTTGTAAATTTGTCATAAGTGTTATGTATTTCTGACACAGTTGTTTTTTAGACTTCATCAAATTCTGTAGGCTAATCAGGTCATTCTCTTTCAGAAGGAAAAGGAAAGGTCCCCTGCGCAAGCACCAGTCGTTTTCGACTCTGAGGTGACATTGCTTTCACAACATTTTCACGGCAGACTTTTTACAGGGTGCTTTAACATTGCCTTCCCCAGTCATCTACCCTTTCCCCTCAGCAAGCTAGGGACTCATTTTACCGACCTCGGAAGAATGGAAGGCTGAGTCAACCTCAAGCCGGCTACCTGAAAGCCCAGCTTCCGCCAGGGATCGAACTCAGGTCGTGAGCAGAGCTTAGGACTGCAGTACTGAAGCTTTAACACTCTGCGCTACGGGGTTCTTCCTTCTCTTTCAGAAGGAACCCCCAAAATCAGTAAGAACATAAGAACATAAGAGAAGCCATGTTGGATCAGGCCAGCGGCCCATCAAGTCCAACACTCTGTGTCACACAGTGGCAAAAAATGTTATATACACACATACACTGTGGCTAATAGCCACTGATGGACCTGTGCTCCATATTTTTATCTAAACCCATCTTGAAGGTGGCTATACTTGTGGCCGCCACCACCTCCTGTGGCAGTGAATTCCACATGTTAATCACCCTTTGGGTGAAGAAGTACTTCCTTTTATCCGTCTTAACCTGTCTGCTCAGCAATTTCATCGAATGCCCACGAGTTCTTGTATTGTGAGAAAGGGAGAAAAGTACTTCTTTCTCTACTTTCTCCATTCCATGCATTATCTTGTAAACCTCTATCATGTCACCCCGCAGTCGACGTTTCTCCAAGCTAAAGACAATTAGCTGTGAGGCTTTTGCGAGTTGTTTTGGGGATAAAATCCTGTCACTTTGCCAGGACCTGCCTGCCACCATTCACACAGTTATGAGAACTGGAGGTCCCTTGGCTGTCCTGGGGTCCAGTAAAGGCCCAATTCAGGTGACTCTCTCAGGACGAGGGGGACACGATCCTGGGTGCTGTGAAGCCCACCACTTGCCTCCCAGACCCGTGTCCATCATGGCTGGTGAAACCCAGCAGTGGTGGAATACAGGCTGCTCTGGCAGGTATTATAAACCTGTCCTGGGGACTGTAAAGGAGGCAGTGGTGAGGCTGCTCTTAAAGAAACCATCTCTGGATCGTACCAATCCATCCAACTACAGCCCGGTTTCGAACGTTTCGTTTCTGCCATGATCCTGGGCCTAGTGAGGCCTACAGGCTCCAGAGAAGCCTGCCTAGGAGTAGCTACAAAGGGCCTATAATTCCCAGGATCCCTTCTGTCCCTCTGATTGGGTGGCAAGGTTTTGGATGGCAAACTGGCCCAGAGAGGGATGGGACCTGGGAGGAAAAGGGCTAAGCACAGACAGGGAAGTGGGTTCTCTCTGACACTTTCTTCCTATGACTGAAAAATAAGATATTGGATTTATATCCCGCCTTTCACTCTGAATCTCAGAGCAGCTCACAATCTCCTTTCCCTTCCTTCCCCACAAGAGACACCCTGTGAGGCAAGTGGGGCTGAGAGAGCTCTGACAGAAGCTGCCCTTTCAAGGACAGCGTCTCAGAGCGGCCTACAATCTCCTTTTCCCTTTAGGGTTGCCAAGACCAATTCAAGAAATATCTGGGGACTTTGGGGGTGGAGCCAGCAGTCATTGGGGGTGGAGCCAGGAGACTTTGGGGGCGGAACCAGGAGCAAGGCTGGGACAAGCAAAACTGAACTCCATTATTTTCTATGGGAATAAGTCTCCATAGGAAATAATGGAAGGCCCAGCAGACATTTCCCTCCCCTTCCGCCCCTCCTGCTTTCTGATAACCCTGAAGCTGGGAGAGAGCCTCCTACCCAGGGGATCCCCTGCCCCCACCTGGGGACTGGCAACCCTATTTACCTTCCTCCCCCACAACAGACACCCCGTGAGGTGTGTAGGGCTGAGAGAGCTCTGACAGAAGCTGCCCTTTTAAGGACAACCTCTGCCAGACCCAAGGCCATTCCAGCAGGTGTAAGTGGAGGAGTGGGGAATCAAACCCGGATCTCCCAGATAAGAGTCCGCGCACTTAACTACTACACCAAACTGGCTCTCTATTAGAGCTATGGCTGACCCAAGGCCATGCTAGAAGGTGCAAGTGGAGGAGTGGGGAATCAAACCCAGTTCTCCCAGATAAGAGAGCTCTGGCTGACCCAAGTCCATTCCAGCAGGTGCAAGTGGAGGAGTGGGGAATCAAACCCGGATCTCCCAGATAAGAGTCCGCGCACTTAACCGCTACACCACACTGGCTCTTATGGAGGAAGGGGTAATGATGCCTTGCTAAGGCACTTTGAGTGTCAGCTGTGGGAATGAAAGTAGTTTAGGAGGGAAGTGGTGATGGTTGTTAGCCAATTTTAGGGTTGCTAGGTCCAACTCAAGAAATATCTGGGGACTTCGGGGGTAGAGATGTCACGTGTAGAGCCTGTCCAGATGTTGTGTGTTGAACAATGACTCATACACGGGAGGGTCCAACAAGGATTGTTTAATAGAACGTGGTTTGCAAAGCACGGGGAGCCCGGATAGATTAGCTTCCGCCCGTCGACTCCGCCTTCTGTGTCACACCACAGTCCTTATATACCTAAGCCAAACCCCCTGTGGAACTCACCGATTGGCGGGTTCCCTCACAATCTTGCCTAGCAACAACGCGCGCAGGTTTTAAAAGCCTAATACTCCTAATCTTCCCCCCTCGCCTCTTCTCCTTCTAACCATTGTTACTGTTACTTTTTCTTAGTTTCTATAACAACCACACATGCTTACAGAACTAGAGTTAAACAACAGTGCTCCCCCTTTCAAAAGCAACAAAGTCCATCAATAGTCCGTAAGTGAAGACCCCAGCGTGGAGCGGGTCTCAGAGTTTAGTCAAGTTGTCCCAAAATGAGGGCAAAGAGAATAAAGACAGGGAATCCTTTATCCCTAGGAAACCCTCGTGGGTTAATTCAAAGAACCCAATCAAAACCCAAACTCAGCAGAATAGCACTAATGAGATACTGATAAGGGAGGCAGCAACAGGTGACTCCCCTTTGTTTCCTAGGCAACAATCCACAGGTGCACTGAGCTCAAGGCCCACACTAATAGGCCTGACCCTTATGTTTCTATGGGCCTTGCAGAAAGAAAACGTTTAAAAATCTACAAGCAGGCCTCAAGCCTGCCCAAATTAAAACTAAGAGAACCATTTTAATTTGGTCTACAGCATTACAAGGGCTCTGGCTGACCCAAGGCCATTCCAGCAGGTGCAAGTGGAGGAGGGGGGAATCAAAGCCGGTTCTCCCAGATAAGAGAGCTCTGGCTGACCCAAGGCCATTCCAGCAACTGCAAGTGGAGGAGTGGGGATTCAAACCCGGCTCTCCCAGATAAGAGAGCTCTGGCTGACCCAAGGCCATGCCAGCAGCTGCAAGTGGAGGAGGGGGGAATCAAAGCCGGTTCTCCCAGATAAGAGAGCTCTGGCTGACCCAAGGCCATTCCAGCAGCTGTAAGTGGAGGAGTGGGGAATCCAACCCGGTTCTTCCAGATAAGAGAGCTCTGGCTGACCCAAGGCCATTCCAGCAGCTGCAAGTGGAGGAGTGGGGAATCCAACCCGTTCTCCCAGATAAGAGAGCTCTGGCTGACTCAAGCCCATTCCAGCAGGTCCAAGTGGAGGAGTGGGGAATCCAACCCCGTTCTCCCAGATAAGACAGCTCTGGCTGACCCAAGGCCATTCCAGCAGCTGCAAGTGGAGGAGTGGGGAATCAAACCTAGTTCTCCCAGATAAGAGAGCTCTGGCTGACCCAAGGCCATTCCAGCAGCTGCAAGTGGAGGAGAGGGGAATCAAACCCGGTTCTCCCAGATAAGAGAGCTCTGGCTGACCCAAGGCCCTCTCAGCAGGTGCAAGTGGAGGAGGGGGGAATCCAACCCGGTTCTCCCAGATAAGAGAGCTCTGGCTGACCCTTGGCAATTCCAGCAGCTGTAAGTGGAGGAGTGGGGAATCAAACCCGGTTCTCCCAGATAAGAGAGCTCTGGCTGACCCAAGGCCATTCCAGCACCTGCAAGTGGAGGAGTGGGAAATGAAACCCGGTTCTACCAGATAAGGGAGCTCTGGCTGACCCAAGGCCATTCCAGCAGGTGCAAGGGGAGGAGTGGGGAATCAAAGCCGGTTCTCCCAGATAAGAGAGCTCTGGCTGACCCAAGGCCATTCCAGCAGCTGTAAGTGGAGGAGTGGGGAATCCAACCCGGTTCTTCCAGATAAGAGAGCTCTGGCTGACCCAAGGCCATTCCAGCAGCTTCAAGTGGAGGAGGGGGGAATCCAACCCGGTTCTCCCAGATAAGAGAGCTCTGGCTGACCCAAGGCCATTCCAGCAGCTTCAAGTGGAGGAGGGGGGAATCCAACCCGGTTCTTCCAGATAAGAGAGCTCTGGCTGACCCAAGGCCATTCCAGCAGCTGTAAGTGGAGGAGTGGGGAATCAAACCCGGTTCTCCCAGATAAGAGAGCTCTGGCTGACCCAAGGCCATTCCAGCAGGTGCAAGGGGAGGAGTGGGGAATCAAAGCCGGTTCTCCCAGATAAGAGAGCTCTGGCTGACCCAAGGCCATTCCAGCAGCTGCAAGTGGAGGAGTGGGGAATCAAACCCAGTTCTCCCAGATAAGAGAGCCATGGCTGACCCAAGGCCATTCCAGCAGGTGCAAGTGGAGGAGTGGGGAATCAAACCCGGTTCTCCCAGATAAGAGAGCTCTGGCTGACCCAAGGCCATTCCAGCAGGTGCAAGTGGAGGAGGGGGGAATCAAACCCGGTTCTCCCAGATAAGAGAGCTCTGGCTGACCCAAGGCCATTCCAGCAGGTGCAAGTGGAGGAGTGGGGAATCAAACCCGGGTCTCCCAGATAAGAGAGCTCTGGCTGACCCAAGGCCATTCCAGCAGCTGCAAGTGGAGGAGTGGGGAATCAAACCCGGTTCTCCCAGATAAGAGAGCTCTGGCTGACCCAAGGCCATTCCAGCAGGTGCAAGTGGAGGAGTGGGGAATCAAACCCGGTTCTCCCAGATCTCTGGCTGACCCAAGGCCATTCCAGCAGCTGCAAGTGGAGGAGTGGGGAATCAAACCCGGTTCTCCCAGATCTCTGGCTGACCCAAGGCCATTCCAGCAGCTGCAAGTGGAGGAGTGGGGAATCAAACCCGGTTCTCCCAGATCTCTGGCTGACCCAAGGCCATTCCAGCAGCTGCAAGTGGAGGAGTGGGGAATCAAACCCGGTTCTCCCAGATAAGAGAGCTCTGGCTGACCCAAGACCATTCCAGCAGCTGCAAGTGGAGAAGTGGGGAATCAACCCCGGTTCTCCCAGATAAGAGAGCTATGACTGACCCAAGACCATCCCAGCAGGTGCAAGGGGGAGGAGTAGGGAATCAGACCTGGTTCTCCCAGATAAGGGAGCTATGACTGACCCAAGGCCATGCCAGCAGCTGCAAGTGGAGGAGTGGGGAATCAACCCCGGTTCTCCCAGATAAGAGAGCTATGATTGACCTAAGGCCATCCCAGCAGGTGCAAGGGGGAGGAGCGGGGAATCAACCCCGGTTCTCCCAGATAAGAGAGCTATGATTGACCCAAGGCCATTCCAGCAGCTGCAAGTGGAGAAGTGGGGAATCAACCCCGGTTCTCCCAGATAAGAGAGCTATGATTGACCCAAGGCCATCCCAGCAGGTGCAAGGGGGAGGAGTGGGGAATCAACCCCGGTTCTCCCAGATAAGAGAGCTATGATTGACCCAAGGCCATTCCAGCAGCTGCAAGTGGAGATGTGGGGAATCAACCCCGGTTCTCCCAGATAAGAGAGCTACGGCTGACTCAAGGCCATTCCAGCAGCTGCAAGTGGAGAAGTGGGGAATCAGACTCAGTTCTCCCAGATAAGAGAGCTATGACTGACCCGAGGCCATGCCAGCAGCTGCAAGTGGAGGAGTGGGGAATCAAATCTGGTTCCCCCAGATAAGAGAGCCATGGCTGACCCAAGGCCATCCCAGCAGGTGCAAGTGGAGGAGTGGGGAATCAAACCCGCTTCTCCCAGATAAGAATCCGCACACTTAACCACCACACCAAACTGGCTATACCAAGCTTGGTTGAAAATCAGAACTGCAAATCAGAGACTGAGACCAGGCTGCCGCCGCTATGAATAACTGAAAAGCAAAGACAATTGAGGGGGTGAGTGACATGACAGAGGTCTACAAAACTATGCATGGGATAGAGAAGGCAGAGAAAGCAGCATTTTTCTTCTTTTCTCATGGTACAAGAACTCATGGGCATTCCAGGAAACTGAAGAGCTATAAGCTTAGAACAGATGAAAAAGAAGTCCTTCTTCACCCAAAGAGTCATTAAGATGTGAAATTCGCTGCTGCAGGAAGAGGTGGCAGCTAGACGCACAGAGAGCTTTTTTTTTTTTTTTTTTTTTTAATGTCCAAAAACTTTTTTATTGAATTTAGTAAACATACAAATAAAGCAATCAATGACTGTATCTGCAATCATTCTTTGTGTATAAGCATAGCATACCAGCAGAAAACAGAATATATATATATACACAAAATACAAACAAAACAACACATACATACATTCACACATACATACATACTTGGCAGCTGAATTAAAAAATAAGTACTCTGTCCATATGTTAATTACATCAAATTAATAATGTCATAATATCTACCAGGAATACATGTACGCATCTGATCTACAGGACAAAAAGAAAATTTAAGAAATGGAAGCCACTTGTACATCAGAGAATCGTTACCTTCTGAATTATTTATATTGCATAAACTATCTGCTATCTTGTCCATAGCATAGACCTCCCAGATTTTAGCATACCAGGCTTTAACTGGAGGAATATTGGGAGATTTCCAAAATTGGGCTAACACCATTTTAGCAGCAGCTAGTAAAAGGGATATCAGGGATTTATTGAGAGAAGTAATAGAAATACCTTTCCAACAGTCAAGCAAAATGAGTTCCAATCTTAAGGGTAAACTATAGCCCGTGATATCCTTGATTTTTGCCACAATTACTGCCCAAAACGACTGCACCCTCGGGCAAGACCACCAGCAGTGTATAAATGTGCCCACCTCTCCACAATTTTTCCAACATTTGGAGGATTGATTTATCGCCATATGGCTTAATCTCTGAGGTGTTAAATACCACCGGAACAAAATTTTTTGAGTTTGTAATTGTATATTCAATGATTTTGAAACAAACGAAGGAGATGACCAGATTTGTTGCCAAACATCCTCCTGAAAATTAATTGAACTATTCCTTTGCCAAATTTCTTGATAGGATAACAAATCAACAGCATCAATGTCTAGCAAACCCTTATAGATAAATGAAATCAGTCCCTTCCGCTTTAAAAAAGGAGATTGTAGCAAGGATTCAAAGAAAGTAAGAGGTCGATTGAAATTGTATTTCTTTGAGAGTGATGTCACCAAGTTGTTAATTTGCAAGTATTCAAACCATGGGATTTTTGTCCCACCAGTTTTCTCTTCTAAAGATTTTTTGTCGAGCACTTTTCCATTGGACAAAATATCCACAAACCTATAAAGATTATATTTTTTCCAAATTGGAAAAGACTTGTAAAAAAACCCCGGTTGAAACCAAGAAACATCCATAAAATGAGATAGTGGAGACATAGGAGGGGCTAAAAAGAGGCGGCGTTTGTCCCAAATCTGAAAAATGGCTTTAAGGAAAAGGTTGGAGGAGATATTAGGAGGTCTCTTCTTTGGAAATTCCCATAATGTAGATTGAAACGATTTGTTATTTAGATAGGTATCTTCTAGGACCTTCCAGCCTGAATTTAAATCAGCATCATGGTATCTGACAAGGCCTCCTAAAATGGCAGCTTCATAAAATTTATGCAGATCCGGAAGAGCCAGACCACCTGAGGATTTAGAACGAATAAGAGTTGCATACCCTATTCTAGATAAGCCCTTGTTCCAAATGTATCTTAAGAACGAACGACGCCAACCCACAAATAAGTCCTCAGGAATAAGAATAGGAATGGCTCGAAATAAAAACAGAAATTTGGGAAAAATAAAAGATTTAATAATCTGAATTTTTTCATTCCAGGGAATGAGTGAAGAATTTTTATTCTTTTGCATAGTAAGAATGTCCTTAATCAATAAATGATGATTGACTTTAAAAATATCTCCCAATTTTAAAGGTATATTGATCCCCAAATATGTCCAATATCTATCCATTTTTTTGAAGTGATAATTTGAGTAGATGGAATCTTGGAGAGCATCTGAAATTGTGATGGGATAAAGAATGGTTTTAGATGGGTTTACTCGAAGACCCGATATAGAAGAAAATACAGATAATAAATCAAAGACAGCTGGTAAAGAAGTCTTAGGTTTTGTAACAAAAAGCACTAGGTCATCTGCAAACAAAGACACCTTAATTTGTTTCTTTCTAATAGGGATACCAGCAATAATATTGGTATTACGGATAGCATTAGCAAGAGGTTCAATTGCGATTGCAAAAAGCAGAGGAGACAAGGGGCAACCTTGCCTCGTCCCTCTGAAAAGATTAAATTCTTCAGAATCCAAATTATTAATAGAAAGAATAGCAGAAGGCGACTTATATAAAGAATGGATTATCTTCAGAAAATTCGGGCCAAAATTCATTTTCTGCAGTAAGGTTGTAAGATAAGGAACTTCAACGGAATCAAAGGCTTTTTCAAAATCAATAGACAAGATAAAGGAAGACTCAATATTAAATTTCCGGCAGTATTGAATAACATCAAGGACCATTCTAGTATTGTCCGTTAACTCACGGTGTGGGATAAAGCCCGATTGGTCAGGATGAATGTAGTTCCCTATAAAAGTATTAAGCCTAGCCACCAGGGCTGCTGTAAAAATCTTGTAATCGCAATTAAGGAGCGATATCGGCCTGTATGAACTAGGGTCTAGCAAGTCTTTGTCTTTCTTTGGAAGAAGAATGATTTTTGCCTGTGACCAAGTAACTGGAAAAGAACCAGACTGTACAAACTGATTACAGGCGTCCGCCAAGATGGGAGCCAACAAAGTATTAAAAAATTTATAAAATTCTGGTATAAAGCCATCTCGGCCTGGAGATTTATTGGATTTCATAGACTTGATAGTCTCCTGTATTTCAAGTGCAGTAAAAGGTTTGTCCAAAAGGGATTTAACCTCAGGAGAAACAGGCTTAATAACTGAGTGAGTGTCTAAAAAAGATGAAATAAGGTCTGATGCTGGATGCTGGGAGGAATATAGAGATGAATAGTATTTTTTAAAAACTCCTACAATATCCTTAGTGGAATGTTTCAAGGTACCGGATTTAGAACGAATGGAAGAAATAGCCATTGAGGATATTCTCTTTTTAACCTTCCATGATAGGAGTTTAAGGGATTGAGGAGTTCGAAACCAATATTTTTGTTTTATATAAGCCATTTGTTTTTGAATCTTGGAGACGTCAAAAGATTCTAATTTTTTCCTTTCTATAAGAAGTTTTGAATAAGTTTTTTTGCTACCAAATTTTTTAAATTTCTCTTCCAATTTAGTAATGTTGGCAACCAAATCTGATCTAATTTTGTCTTTTTCTTTTTTATACGAAGAGGCAATAGCCAAAAATCTGCCACGAATTACAGCTTTAAACGAGTCCCAAACTATATGCTGAGGTACTCCACACTCAGTATTGAATTGAAAAAATTCTTTAATGTCTTTTTCAATGGAATCTGTAACCGATTTCATAGACAGAAGTTTACTATCCAATCTCCAATTAAAAGAAAAAGATCTTTCAGTGATTCCTGACATATAACCTTCCAACCATGCATGATCAGACCAAATCATTGGGCCAATGTCTACTTTAAAAAAAAGGTTAGAAATAGAATCCGAAACTAAAAGAAAATCTATTCTGGAATAAGTTTGATGACGAGAAGAAAAGAAGGTATAGTCTCTTTCTTTTGGATGCCTGCTTCTCCAAATGTCTGACAGATTATAGGATTGAAAGATTTGAGCTAAATCATTTTGGCCATTCGAATCTTTTGATTGAGACCATTTATTGGCAGATAGAGGTAGCAGGCTTTTTTGAGATCTATCTAAAGAAGGATTGACAACATAGTTGAGATCTCCTCCCAAAATAATGGGCCCTTTATGAAAAGTTTGAAGTTGTGACAACGTATCTTTAATAAATGCAATTTGTCCATCATTTGGAGCATACACCGATGCCAGAGTATAAGGGCTACCATTAAAGACCCCATTGATAAAAATATACCGACCCCTAGGGTCAATTGAGGAATTTTCAAAAGTGAATTGGACTGATTTACCTATTAAGATGGCCACACCTCTTGCTTTGGAGGACCCGTAAGCTTGAAATTGATGAGCAAAAAATTTTGACTGGAAGACCTTGGGCTGGTTACCCTTAAGGTGAGTTTCTTGCAAAAAAACTATATCTGGTTTCTGATGAGAGATGGCAGAGGCAACCCGTTTTTTCTTAATTAAATTATTTAGCCCATTACAGTTTAGAGATAGAAATTTCAAGTGGCACTCTGCCATAATTGAAAGAGGAAATAACCAAGGTTATCAAAATTATTGCAATTCATAGCTTTGAACCCAGGTGCCACCAGGATAGCTAGAGGCGAATCCTGTAGATCAAATTTCAAAGGTATGAGGACAGATTTCAGATCAAAGGCTTTAAAAAACTTCCAACTAAATCCATAATAATTCAATACAGTTATGCTGCCCGTAACACAAACAAAAAACCATAACCAACACCAGTGGTCTAGCATTAACAGACACTAGCCACTAACTCACCCTCCAACTCTGTTAACCCAAACTTGGGAAAACAACAACTATTTACTTAAAAGGATAAATTTGAAGCGGAAGTCTTCATTACTGAAGACACCACACAACTAGCAACAACTACCAAATGGAGCTAATTAAAAAAAACTGAAGTTCTCCATTCTCCCTCTCTGCCAAAAATGCTTATATTTAACACTATCAACCCAGCAAAAATAAAATTTATAAACAGAATAACAGAGCCGAATGTATAGAAAGTTTATAATGAAAGGCCAAACAAAGCTGATCGAGTCAAGGCTAAAATGCCTAGAAAGCCACATATAATAAAACCTGTGCCTTTTACCAACTCAGGTTAGTGAATTAAAGATAATTACAGGCAAACTAATATACCATGTGTAACAGCATCAGATCTCGATCACAAAGTTATTGTAAGACTTAAGACACTATGATAAAAATACAATGAAACTTTAAACAGAACTATGAACGCTATTAAATACTGGTCTCCCCAAACACTCCCCACCAACTATCCTTCAGCCACTTATAAGCCTATGTAGGGAGATATGATGGTGAGGGAAACAAGTTTCCAAACCTTCATAGTAGCATAAGGCACAAACTGACACACACATACATTCCCTACCCACCCTCTGTCTCACAGATTCATTTCCATTCAACAATTCACACAGGAAGGGAAAAGGTCCTGACAATTCATTAACTCATAGTAGAAAGAAATATATTGATATAAAACCCTAATCATACTATTCAAGATTCTCACTCTGATCTACCCCCCCTCACTCACTCTCTCTCCCTCCCTCTCTCCCACTCCCTCACTCAACACCCAGCCTCCCCATTCCAGCTCCTACTCAAACCATATATTCCAAGTCACCCCATTCTTCCAATCATGCATACCCAATCAACCAAGAAGATTTCCTTTAATGAGTTGATTTGAATTAATAACTCCCTCACATTCATAACATTGTGTTCAAAAGATATAAATAACCAAAAAAAAGGGGGGGGGGACCCCCCAATTTCGTATATAAACATTGCTTCATAGGCACGAAACAATCATCAGCATATTTCTAAGCCGTGACAGAGTTACACGTAGGCAAAGCTTATAAGTCAGCAGTTCAGTAGCTTATATGTCAGGAAAAAAAAAAAAAGGGGGGGACGTCAAGAATCCACACAAAAAAGGGAAGATTTCTGCATAGCAACAGTTCCAGCTTTTAGCTTCTAGGAGAAACAGGCCGATCAGGACAGTTCATAGGCACACGACGCCATCTAGTGTCTGAAGTTATTGAGTGAACATGTGAGACTGCTTCTATAAGGCCGGTGGGAACAGGAAGATTCAAATCTCTCAGCATGCTTAGGCCTGAGTCAAGGCCTCCAGCGACAAACGACCGATCCTGTACAGTAACTTGCAGCTTGTACGAAGCAACCCATCGATATCTGATGTTTTCCCTGTTCAGGATTTCAATAATTGGCTTCAAAATTTTCCGCCTTTGCAAGGTTTCAGAAGACAAATCCTGTAGAATTTGGATGTTGTAATCTCCTAGCAGAAGTGGATTTATAGCCCGGGCTTTTTGCAGCAGCTTGGATTTAACTGAGGCAGAAGAGAAACGGACTAAAATGTCCCTAGGCAACGAAGTTTTCTGTGTGCGCAAAGGGCCAATTCTATATGCAGCCTCCAGGGCACAAAGATCAGATTCAGAAAAACCCAATGCCTTTGATAGCCAGGAGGCTATAAGAGATTTTAGGTCAGAGGGAGAGGCAGAGTTCTCGGGGAGCCCGCGAATTTTAACATTCCCCATTTTCAGTTGGTTCTCAAGTGCAATAATTTTATCAGTGGCCCATTCATCTCTTTTATAAAAATACTGAGTGTCCTCCTGCACAGCACATGCCATGTTAAAAGCAGAATCTGCAGTCTCTGCCACCTTCTCTAAGGACGTTTTGAAACCCTCCAACTGAGCAGAAAGGGGCTGGATCATGGCAGATATTTTGTCAGTCATATTTTTTTCCAGTTTTTGAAAAGCCTCCATTACCTCAGAACGAAATGAAGCTAGGTCTGCTGCTGTGTTTTCCCCTTCTCCCGACGCCATCTTGCTTGCAGGGCTGCTTGCTTTTCCTGAGGCCTTAGCCTTAGGCTTTTTGGGAAAATAGTCTTTAACAGAGTTCCTTGAGTTTCTTTTTGATCTGGATTTTTGACCATCTACTGTTCCCATACTAATTAAAGAAAAAAAAGAAAACAAACAACAACGCTGGGCGCTTGCTTAAGTGGATTTGGCAGGGGTAAGTAAGGAGCTCTGTTTTCAGGCGTCCATTCCCTATGCGTGCGACGCCACGCCCCCCGCACAGACAGCTTTGAGAGGGGATTGGAGAAACATCTGGAATGGAGGCTGTTAGTCACAAGGCTGTTAGTCACACCAGTGGCTGTTAGTCACAAGGTAGAAAATGGAACACTCTTTCTGGGCAGTGATGCGTTGTCTTCTTGGTGCTTGGGGGCAACAGTAGGAGGCCTTCTAGTGTCCTGACCCCACTAGTGGAGCCCCTGATGGCCCCTGGGATTTGGCCACTGAGTGACAGAGTGCTGGATTGCCCCATCACTGCCCTAGACAGAGAGTTCCAACAATACCGTGTGGCTAATAGCCACCGATGGACCTCTGCCCCATACGTTCGTCCAATCCCCTATATGCTTGTAGCCACCACCACTTCCTACAGCAGTGAATTCCACAGTAATCAGGGCTTTTTTTGTAGCAGGAACTCCTTTGCATATTAGGCCACACACCCCTGATGTAGCCTGTGGCGGAACCGACCCGATTCTACCTTCAGACCCGGTCCCGTCAGCTCCCTATTGAGTCGCCAACTCCTGGAGGGAGCTATTTCTCCTCCTGCCCCTTGGGCTCGCTGCCACCACCTGCTCAGTCCCGGGGTTCAGATTGAGAGGAACAGGACTCCCAATCCCCCTCTCCAGCTGTGAGGCCAGGCCTCAAGGTCCTCTGCCACCCTGCACTTGGGTTTCACAGAGACCTCAGCGCGTCTTTGGGGCACCCCTGGAGGATTGGCACCTTATCCAACTGCATGCCTTCCCCCCTTCACCGGGGCCCCCTTCTTAACACAGCGTGGTCTAAAGCGGTTTGGGGATCTATGTGGTACAGAGTTTGACTGCCAGCATTTAAAACAGAAAAAACATTTATTTAAAAGAGAAAAATATAGGAAAAGAAAAACAAAACAAAAACAGTTGCATCTACAAAATTAGCACAGCACAGCACACAGCATAATAAAGAAAAGTTGATTATAAACGCATCCTGCTGGCCCTGATCTAAACTTGCCCTGTCTTGTGAATTACTTACTTAGTCTGCCTGCCTGGGCCCCCCCCCCCCCCCCGGCAGGAGCCTCCATTGCTCACCACATGCTCGCTCGAGCCCCAGTTCAAATCTGCCTTCTCTTCCTGCCTAACACATGCAAAGAACAACAGCACTTCCTGCCTCTCTAGGAGATTTTCCCCCTAGCGTTGTTGGTTTGGCTCTGGAAGGGAGGGGGGGAGTGAGGGGAAGGCTACAAAGCTTGCTGAGGGATTTACTGACCCCTGCCAAATGAAGCACCACCACTGACTAAAATGGCGTTTCTCCACATAGCCAATCCTCCAACAGCTTACAGGCCTCTTCGTACAGGGCCTACTGTGAGCTCCAGGAGGATTGGCTACATCACAGGTGTGTGCCCTAATATGCAAAGGAGTCCCTGCTCCAAAAATAGCCCTGTTATTTAGTATTATAGAATCATAGAGTTGGAAGGGACCTCTAGGGTCATTAGTCCAACCCCCTCCGCAATGCAGGAAACTCACAAACACCTCCCCCTAAATTCACAGGATCTTCATTGCTGTCAGATGGCCATCTAGGCTCTGTTTAAAAACCTCCAAGGAAGGAGAGCCCACCACCTCCCAAGGAGGAAGCCTGTTCCACTGAGGAATCGCTCTAACGATCCACAAATTCTTCCTAATAGAATCACAGAGTTGGAAGGGACCTCCAGGGCCATCTAGTCCAACCCCCTGCACAATGCAGGAAACTCACAAATACCTCCCCCTAAATACATAGGATCTGCATTGCTGTCAGGTGGCCATCTAGCCTCTGTTTCAAAACCTCCAAGGAAGGAGAGCCCACCACCTCCCGAGGAAGAAGCCTGTTCCACTGAGGAATAGCTCTAACGATCCACAAGTTTTTCCTAATAGAATCACAGAGTTGGAAGGGATCTCCAGGGCCATCTAGTCCAACCCCCTGCACAGTGCAGGATATTCACAAGTAGTTCCCCCTAAGTTCACAGGATCTTCATTGCTGTCAGATGGCCATCTAGCCTCTGTTTCAAAACCTCCAAGGAAGGAGAGCCCACCGCCTCCCAAGGAGGAAGCCTGTTCCACTGAGGAACCGCTCTAACGGTCAGGAAGTTCTTCCTAATGTTGAGCCGGAAACTCTTTTGATTTAATTTCAACCCACTGGTTCTGGTCCTACCTTCCAGGGCCACAGAAAACAATTCCGCACCATCCTCTATATGACAGCCCTTCAAGTACTTGAAGATGGTGATCCTATCACCTCTCAGCCGCCTCCTCTCCAGGCTAAACATCCCCAACTCCTTCAACCTTTCCTCATAGGACTTGGTCTCCAGACCCCTCACCATCTTCTTCGCCTTCCTTTGGACCCGTTCCAGCTTGTCTATATCCTTCTTAAAATGTGGTGCCCAAAACTGAACACAATACTCCCGGTGAGGTCTTACCAGAGCAGAGTAAAGCGATACCATCACATCACGTGATCTGGACATGATACTTCTGTTGATAAAGCCCAAAATTGCATTTGCCTTTTTAGCTGCCGCATCACACTGTTGACTCATGTTCAGTTGAGATATCGAAAGACAAGGCCCAAACATACACAGGAGATGGAGAAATACCAGAAGCTTCTCTCTGTCAGTTCTGAAGTTGGGACCCACCCCCCCTCCACTGCCTTTTCCAACTACCTGCAAAGTCTTGGGGCCTCTGGTGGGCATCGGGGTGCTGCCCGGGCCTTAAAGAGTCCGTCTGGCTCTCTGTGCGCAGCTTGACTCGAAAGCGCGAAGGCAGGTCGGGAAAGGAAGACGGCACGTGGAGAATCCCCAGACACGACCCGTCACGGAGAGGGCGCAGCATCCGGAAGCATCCGAGGTTGGAGTGGGGAGGGTTTCCCCTGCCTAGGAAGAGACCCCGGGTCATCAGAAGCGGATCTGGGGAGAGGACTGACCAAGCAGGGCAGTTTCTGCCTGGGGTAAGAAAGGACTGGAGGGCGCTTACTCAAAGAAGCCACATTCAGGAGACTCTCCGACATGACTTCACGGTAGACAGCCTGTTGGTCCAGATCTAGCAGAGCCCACTCCTCCTCGGAGAAAGAGATGGCCACATCCTCAAAGCCCACTGGACTCTGAAGGAAGGGAGGAGACGTTATTGACCAGGGATCTTTGCAGAATTTGGACACGCACACGAGAAGCTTCAGCTGCCCCCTTCCATTGCCATCATCTGCCAGAATATGGAAGATTTTTTGTTCCTGTATGGCAGGGGTGGCCAACGGTAGCTCTCCAGATGTTTTTTTGCCTACAACTCCCATCAGCCCCAGACAGCATGGCCAATGGCTGGGGCTGATGGGAGTTGTAGGCAAAAAAAACATCTGGAGAGCTACCGTTGGCCGCCCCTGCTGTGTGCCATTCCCTCAGCAATCGCTCTTTCTTCACCACCGTTTTTACGTTTTGCATCCATTGTAAGTCTGTTTTTAATCGTTTTAATGAGGTGTGCTTGGGAGAGAGGGGGTCGATTCTAACGATTCCACGATGTGATTTTATCGTGAGTCCAACAGCACCTTAAAGACCAACAAAACATACGACAGGATATGGAATTTCGTGAGCCACTGCTTACTTCTTCAGAGACTCACAAAAGCACCGTCTCTGCCGCGTATTTTGTTAGTCTTTAAGGTGTTACTGGAGGGCGTTTACTTAAAGAAGCCACATTCAGGAGACTCTCCGACATGACTTCGTGGGAGACAGCCCAATGGTCCAGATCTAGCAGGGCTCACGCCTCCTCGGAGAAAGAGATGGCCACGTCCTCAAAGGTTACTGGACTTTGAAGGAAGGAGGAGACGTTATTGGCCAGGGGTCTTTGCAGAATTTGGACGTGCACCTGAGAAGATTCACCTGTCCCCATGCATTGCCATCTTCTACCAGCGCAAGAAGACTTTTCCCCATTGGATGTTCCACCAATGATCCCTCCTTACTAACCGATGTGTTTCTTCTGCTTCGTTTTGTATCTATCGTAAGTCTGTTTTTAATCGTGTTAATAAAGTGAGTTTGGGAGCGAGGGGAGTTTGCACTGATGATTCCACAATGTGGTTCTATCCTATAAGTTTTAGATTGTTAGCCACTCTATCTGTCCCTCACCCACCACACACACCCCCTCAGCCCGTCCCATACCAGATCCAGCTGGATGCCAACCGCTTCCTCCGCGCTTAGAAGCGTGGATGACTTCATGCCCACCACTGGCATCGCTTCACCACCTGCAAGGGAGACAAAGATGGCAGGAGGAATCAAATAGTCCCTTCAAAAACATCTGGCATTGTTCAGGAGCCTTTGGCCAGTTTGGTGCAGTGGTTAAGTATGTGGACTCTAATCTGGAAGAACTGGGTTTGAACACATACATATGAAGCTGCCTTCTACTGAATCAGACCCTCGGTCCATCAAAGTCAGTATTGTCTACTCAGACTGGCAGTGGCTCTCCAGGGTCTCAAGCTGAGGTTATTCACGCCTACTTGCCTGGACCCTTTTGATTTGGAGATCCCGGGGATTGAACCTGGGATCTTCTGCTTACCAAGCAGATGCTCTACCATTGAGTCACAGTCCCATTCATGGCTCTCCAGGGTCTCCAGCTGAGGTTTTTCATACCTACTTGCCTAGACCCTTTTTAGTCAGAGATGCCGGGGATTGAACCTGGAACCTTCTGCTTACCAAGCAGATGCTCTACCACTGAGCCACAGCCCCATTCATGGCTCTCCAGGGTCTCAAGCTGAGGTTTCTCACGCCTATTTGCCTGGACCCTTTTGAGTTGGAGATGCCGGGGATTGAACCTGGGACCTTCTGCTTACCAAGCAGATGCTCTACCACTGAGCCACAGCCCCATTCATGGCTCTCCAGGGTCTCAAGCTGAGGTTTTTCACACCTACTTGCCTGGACCATTTTTAGTTGGAGATGCCGGGGATTGAACCTGGGACCTTCTGCTTACCAAGCAGATGCTCTACCACTGAGCCACAGCCCCATTCATGGCTCTCCAGGGTCTCAAGCTGAGGTTTTTCACACCTACTTGCCTGGACCATTTATAGCTGGATATAAGCTATATCGGAAGGATAGGGAGGGAAGGGTTGGAGGTGGGGTGGCTCTGTATGTCAGAGAGGATATACGGTCCAGTAAGACTGAGGTCAGAGAATTAGATTCACTTTTAGAAATGCTTTGGGTTGAAATAGAGGGCCCAAAAGGAAATTTAACTATGGGAGTTTGTTATCGCCCACCAAATCAAAAGAGAGAGGATGATTATAATATGATGGAAGGCTTAAAGATAGCGGCGAAACGTAAAAACTGTGTCGTAATAGGTGATTTTAACTACCCGCAGATTGATTGGGTCAATATGTGTTCTGGTCGAGAGAAAGAGATTGAGTTTCTTGATGCTCTCAGTGACTGTGCTATGGAGCAGATGGTCTCAGAACCTACCAGGGGTGGGGCGATCCTGGATTTGGTCCTAAGTAATGCCCAAGACTTGGTGAGAGATGTAAAAGTGATTGCGCCACTTGGGAGCAGTGACCATAATGTTACTGATTTCACCGTTTGTATAAATAGGGAGCTGTCCAAAAAGACCACCACACCAAGTTTAACTTTAAAAGGGGTAAATACACTGAGATGAGGAGGCATGTGAGGAGGAAACTGAAAGGAAAGGTACATACCGTCAAATCCCTTGGGGAAGCTTGGACGCTATTTAAAACTATAATCCTAGAAGCTCAGATAAAATACATACCACAAGTTAGGAAAGGCACAAACAGGCATAAGAAAAGGCCTGCGTGGTTAACAAACAAAGTAATGGAAGCTGTAAAAGGTAAGAAGGACTCCTTTAAGCGGTGGAAAACCAGTCCAAGCGAGATTAGTAAAAGGGAACACAGGCTGTGGCAAATCAAATGCAAGACTGTGATCAGGCAGGCAAAAAGGGACTATGAGGAGCATATTGCAAAAAACATAAAGACCAACAATAAAACTTTCTTCAAATATATTAGAAGTAGGAAACCAGCCAGGGAGGCAGTGGGGCCCTTGGATGACCATGGGGTAAAAGGATTACTGAAGGAGGATAGGGAAATGGCTGAGAAGCTAAATGAATTTTTTGCCTCCGTCTTCACTGTGGAAGACGAGAACTTTTTGCCCGCCCCAGAACCACTAATTTTGGAAGGGGTGTTGAAAGACCTGAGTCAGATTGAGGTGACAAAAGAGGAGATCCTACAACTGATAGACAAATTGAAAACTAATAAGTCACCGGGTCCGGATGGCATACATCCGAGTGTTCTGAAAGAACTCAAAGTTGGACTTGTGGATCTTCTAACAAAAATCTGTAATCTTTCATTGAAATCTGCCTCCGTTCCTGAGGACTGGAAGGTAGCAAATGCCACCCCCATCTTTAAAAAGGGTTCCAGAGGAGATCCGGGAAATTACAGGCCAGTCAGTCTGACTTCAATACCGGGAAAGTTGGTAGAAACCATTATCAAGGACAGAATGAGTAGGCACATTGATGAACACGGGTTATTGAGGAAGACTCAGCATGGGTTCTGCAAGGGAAGATCTTGCCTCACTAACCTGTTACATTTCTTTGAGGGGGTGAACAAACATGTGGACAAAGGAGACTCGATAGATGTTGTTTACCTTGACTTCCAGAAAGCTTTTGATAAAGTTCCTCATCAAAGGCTCCTTAGAAAGCTTGAGAGTCATGGAGTAAAAGGACAGGTCCTCTTGTGGATCAAAAACTGGCTGAGTAATAGGAAGCAGAGAGTGAGTATAAATGGGCAGTCTTTGCAGTGGAGGACGGTAAGCAGTGGAGTGCCGCAGGGCTCGGTACTGGGTCCCATGCTCTTTAACTTGTTCATAAATGATTTAGAGTTGGGAGTGAGCAGTGAAGTGGCCAAGTTTGCAGATGACACTAAATTGTTCAGGGTGGTGAGAACCAGAGAGGAATGTGAGGCACTCCAAAGGGATCTGTTGAGGCTGGGTGAGTGGGCGTCAACGTGGCAGATGCGGTTCAATGTGGCCAAGTGCAAAGTAATGCACATTGGGGCCAAGAATCCCAGCTACAAATACAAGTTGATGGGGTGTGAACTGGCAGAGACGGACCAAGAGAGATCTTGGGGTCGTGGTAGATAATTCACTGAAAATGTCAAGACAGTGTGCATTTGCAATAAAAAAGGCCAGTGCCATGCTGGGAATTATTAGGAAGGGAATTGAAAACAAATCAGCCAGTATCATAATGCCCCTGTATAAATCGATGGTGCGGTCTCATTTGGAGTACTGTGTGCAGTTCTGGTCACCGCACCTCAAAAAGGATATTATAGCATTGGAGAAAGTCCAGAGAAGGGCAACTAGAATGATTAAAGAGCTGGAGCACTTTCCCTATGAAGAAAGGTTGAAACGCTTGGGACTCTTTAGCTTGGAGAAACGTCGACTGCGGGGTGACATGATAGAGGTTTACAAGATAATGCATGGGATGGAGAAAGTAGAGAAAGAAGTACTTTTCTCCCTTTCTCACAACACAAGAACTCGTGGGCATTCGATGAAATTGCTGAGCAGACAGGTTAAAACGGATAAAAGGAAGTACTTCTTCACCCAAAGGGTGATTAACATGTGGAATTCACTGCCACAGGAGGTGGTGGCGGCCACAAGCATAGCCACCTTCAAGAGGGGGTTAGATAAAAATATGGAGCAGAGGTCCATCAGTGGCTATTAGCCACAGTGTGTGTGTGTGTGTGTGTGTGTGTGTGTGTGTGTCACACAGCGGCCAAATATATATATATATATATACACACACACACTGTGGCTAATAGCCACTGATGGACCTCTGCTCCATATTTTTATCTAACCCCCTCTTGAAGGTGGCACAGAATGTTGGACTGGATGGGCCATTGGCCTGATCTAACATGGCTTCTCTTATGTTCTTATGTTCCAGCAGCTGCAAGTGGAGGAGTGGGGAATCCAACCCGGTTCTCCCAGATAAGAGAGCTCTGGCTGACCCAAGGCCATTCCAGCAGGTGCAAGTGGAGGAGTGGGGAATCAAATCCGGTTCTCCCAGATAGGAGAGCTATGGCTGACCCAAGGCCATTCTAGCAGCTGCAAGTGGAGGAGTGGGGAATCAAGCCTGGTTCTCCCAGATAAGAGAGCTCTGGCTGACCCAAGGCCATGCCAGCAGGTGCAAGTGGAGGAGTGGGGAATCAAACCCGGTTCTCCCAGATAAGAATCCGCACACTTATCCACTACACCAAACTGGCTCTCAGCAAAACAGATGGGCCGAAGAAGAAAAAAGGAGCCAGAAGGATTTGCTAGTGGGAATCGAACTGGATACTGTCTGTGTCTCCCAACCAGAATCCGCTTCAGCAACAGGTTTCTCTTTACAGCAGGAAAATATTTTATGTTTTCTTTTTCTGTCGCTACAAGATCCCAAAATGTGGGAGCTCCTTTCTGCCCTCAACAGCACATCATCATCAATTATTTATTATTATTATTTTTATTATTTAGTATATTTCTACTCTGCTCATTCCCCGTGGGGCTCGGGGCGGAGTACAACATACGATAAAACAATACAAACATTTTATAAACAGACAACTCAACAGCACTCTGAAAAGTTTATCATGTCGTCACATATCGCCCAGCCTAGCCGTCTCACATCATGATATCTCATAGAGAAGGGAGTTATTATTCCATTTTCTAGCACAGGTGACAGTACTGGCCGGGGAAGCCAACCAAATCAGGAATAGACCCCCGCAGCCTCAGCTAAAATGAATGTGTGCCCCAAAATTGAGGATTGAAAGGAAAGGATTCTTACCCAGAGAGGCCACGGTTTCAAAAGTTTCCTCCATAACATCCCAGTAGAGTTTTCTTTGGCCTGGGCAGAGAAGTGCCATTCCTCTTCTGTTAAGAACATGAATACGCCCTCAAAGGACAGTCGGAATCTCTGAAAGAGGAAAATGTGGTCCAGTTGATCACCTGTTCCTGACCCTGATCGTTCAGGAAAGAAAGACGCATCCTATCGCCCCGTCAACCGATTGAGGAATGCAATACATCAAATCAAAGGGAAGGAAATTAGCATTTGTTTCTTGCAGCAGGGAAAATTCAACTCTCGCCCCTGAGCCAGTTGTGGATTGACGAGACATCAGTCCAGTGGGTGAGAGAGAGAGAGAAACGCTTTTAGTTTGTTCTGCTTTGTTCAAGATTATGCATGGGATGGAGAAAGTAGAGAAAGAAGTCCTTTTCTCCCTTTCTCACAATACAAGAACTTGTGGGCATTCAATGAAATTGCTGAGCAGTCGGGTTAAAAAGGATAAAAGGAAGTCCTTCTTCACTCAAAGGGTGATTAACATGTGGAATTCACTGCCACAGGAGGTGGTAGCGGCTACAAGCATAGCCAGCTTTAAGAGGGGATTGGATAAAAATATGGAGCAGAGGTCCATCAGTGGCTATTAGCCACAGTGTGTGTGTGTGTGTGTATTTTGGCCACTGTGTGATACAGAGTGTTGGACTGGATGGGCCATTGGCCTGATCCAACATGGCTTCTCTTGTGTTCTTATGTGACTCAGAGTGTTGGACTGGATGGGCCATTGGCCTGATCCAACAGGGCTTCTCTTATGTTCTTATGTGACACAGAGTGTTGGACTGGAGGGGCCATTGGCCTGATCCAACAGGGCTTCTCTTGTGTTCTTATGTGACACAGAGTGTTGGACTGGATGGGCCACTGGCCTGATCCAACATGGCTTCTCTTATGTTCTTATGTGACACAGAGTGTTGGACTGGATGGGCCATTGGCCTGATCCAACATGGCTTCTCTTATGTTCTTATGTGTCTCAGAGTGTTGGACTGGATGGGCCATTGGCCTTTGGCCTGATCCAACATGGCTTCTCTTATGTTCTTATGTGACTCAGAGTGTTGGACTGGATGGGCCATTGGCCTGATCCAACATGGCTTCTCTTATGTTCTTATGTGACTCAGAGTGTTGGACTGGATGGGCCATTGGCCTGATCCAACAGGGCTTCTCTTATGTTCTTATGTGACACAGAGTGTTGGACTGGATGGGCCACTGGCCTGATCCAACATGGCTTCTCTTCAGTTCTTATGTGGCACAGAGTGTTGGACTGGATGGGCCACTGGCCTGATCCAACAGGGCTTCTATTATGTGACACAGAGTGTTGGACTGGATGGGCCACTGGCCTGATGCAACAGGGCTTCTCTTATGTTCTTATGTGACACAGAGTGTTGGACTGGATGGGCCATTGGCCTGATCCAACAGGGCTTCTCTGATGTTCTTAGAGGCAAAGCTGGAAGCGGAAGGGCCAATTAAGGTGCCACAGAGCAGGAGTGGCCAACAGTAGCTCTCCAGATGTTTTTTGCCTACAACTCCCTTCAGCCCCAGCCATTGGCCATGCTGGCTGGGGCGGATGGGAGTTGTAGGCAAAACACATCTGAGAGCTACCGTTGGCCACCCCTGCCATTGAGCATAGTTTTTGGGTGGCTGGAACAGAAAGAGCCGCTTTTGTATGATAGAATTTAAGGATGTTATTGGCAGTTCGTCCAACTTGTATCGCTACATGCTGCATATGGGGGTTGCAGGGGGTTGGACTAGATGACCGTGGAGGTCAGTTCCAATTCTATGATTCTATAAACGTATCAAGTTTCCTTATACTGAACCAGACCCCTGGTCCCTTGGAGTCAGTATCATCTATTCAGTCCGGCACCGGCTCTCCACTGTCTCAGGCAGAGTCTTCCATTTCACCTCCTACCTGATCCTTTTCTCTGGAGATGCTGGCGACTGAAGTGGGGACCTTTTCATTCCAAGCAGATTCTCTACCAGGGAGCTACAGCCCCTCCCCAAGTGGTGGGACAGGCCTCAAAATGATGCACTGCTATTCGATATCTGAATTCATTCCTCATCTCAGTGGCAGCAAGCTGCTCTAAAAGATCCTTACCCAGAGAGGCCACGTTCCCATAATTCTCCAGCATGACTTCCCTGTACAGAGCTCTTTGTCCTGGATCCAGCAGGGCCCATTCTGCCTCCGTGAAAGAGACGGACACCTCCTCCAAGGAAAAGGGACCCTGAAAGAACAAGAAGATTCCCCCCTCGTCAGAGATCACACCAGGCAGAGATTATACCCTGGAAAGGAGTGGTCTGGGAAGGTACAGAAAGGAAGGCTTGGGATGAATAAATGCAACAGCATTCAAAGGGTCCCCCACCCCCTCCGTTCATCTCTCCTACCTGGATTGCAGGTGCAGCAGCCGTTTCCACCCCTCTGAAAAGGCGAAGGTTCAACAGCATCTTTTCACTGCCTGTTCCTGAGACAAGGGAGGAAGGAAGGCTGTTTGCTTGTTTGTTCCCTGCTTCGCACACCTCCTTCCCAGGGTTGGGAAACCTTGCCCTATGCACGTTCAACAGATTTTAAAAATACTTTTTCCTACATTCTGGGAGAGGCAGAAGAGAAGCACCAGGGACCTCTGAGCCTCAGGGATTGCAAATGCTGTCTGCAGATTTCAGGCTTCTGTGAGACTTTGGTTTCCTCCATAGAGAGGGAAAGGGAGTGGTGGAAGTGCTATGCAAGGTTTCCCAAAATCCCCCCCCTGTGGCCCGGTTATGTCTACACTGCTCCTTCCTGGCCCACTAAAATCTGGGGATGGAGCCAGAAGACTTTGCGGGTGGAGCCGGGAGACAGGAAATGATGTCTCCCCACCTGGCGGGGAGAGGGCAAAGGCTGGCGATCTGCCCCAACTCCCATTAAAATACCCCACTCTCAGTGAGTTTTTCAATGGGGAGGGGAACCTGGGAACTGCCTTAGCTGTCTCCCCACGACCCGGTGTCCAGAGATCCATGACCCGGGCCGGGTTGCGACCCTGCCAATGGAAAACACCGTGCTATAGCATTAAACATCACTGTCACATTGGACCAGACATGAATCGAGCAGTTCTGGAAACCTGAAGGTAATATGAATGAGTTTTCAAAGTGTCTCTGGGCATGCTATCTTCACAACCAGGTTTGCAATTTCAGCATGGCATCACGTCTGCCCCAAGACCCTCCCCAATATTTCTGGTAGTGCTGACCCATAGCCTGCCATTTCTCCTCCACCCCCTGCTGCCCACAGCAGCCCCCCAGATGAACCTTCAAGCACAGGCACAGAGCCACATTTCTCCCATGATTATTGGCTCCTAGGAAGTGGTTATCAGAGTTCGGCTTTCCCAGAAGGTTGGGGCTCCCTTTATTCCCCAGGCTGAAGAGCTCTGCCAAAACTTGTCTACCTTCCCCCCTCCCCAGGCGATTTGAGACCATTTCCATGGGGTCGCAAAGAGTTGGACTCGACTTTGCGACTTAACAACAATGGAAGGAAGGTGAGATACGAATGATTTAATTAATGGGAGAAACTGACCTGCAGGAATCAGTTTAATCTTTTAGAGGCATCACAGTTCGTGGACATTGAGTGCCACCAATTAACTCTTTGTTGTCTGAAGAAATAAGTATCCCCCCCTGACCTGAACTCTCTACCCATCACATTCACAAGCTGCCCCAATTGCACCCAGGCACAAGGAGTCCTTACCACAGGAGAGGGCATCTTGGGCACGCTCCACCGCCTGCACCCTCTGCCCCTGCTCCAAGGAAGCTCCTTCTGCCTCAGGGATTGCAGCTTCCATCTCCAAAGGTGGTCCCCGCAGCCAGGGAGAGCGGTAAGAGATGGAATGGAAAAGAGACCAAGGAAGGGATCCTGCCCCACTCCCAGACTCTGCACCCTTCTCTCAGCAGAGCTGGTGAGTTATCTGCAGGGGCCAGAAATTCTCTAGCAGAAGAAGCTCTGGGCAATTATCTGGCAAGGAAACTTTAAGATAAGGTCAGATTTAGTTGCTTGAATTAGACAAACAGGAGAGAATCCCCTCACCTGTTCTGCCTGACTCAGGAGGAAACCTTCGGCCAGGGCCACCGCCTGGGAACTGGTCTCCGGCCCACATCCTCTGACCCAGCCCTGCATTTCCTGGGGCAGGAGAGTCAAGAACTGCTCCAGGATCACCAGGTCCACGATCTGCTTCTTGGTGTGCCTCTCCATCTTCAGCCACTGGCTGTAAAGTCCATGGAGCTGGCTGCAAACCTCTCGGGGCCCATCGGCCTCCTGGTAGCGGAACAGTCGGAAGTTTTGGCAATGCACATCTGAGGTCATGGTGTCCTTAGCCAAGATCTCTGGCCCAGCCTTTTCCCAGAATTCAGCACCACTTCCAGGTGGGATGGGATGGGGACTCTTCCGTGCTCTCTTGCCCATTCCAGGTCCTTCTGGGTCCTGCTCTTCCATCTCCTTCCCCTTCTCTTGAGTCACCTCTGTCTTAGAAAAGTTGTCTTTATTAACTTGGCTATGAAGAGAGGCTTCTCCTTGCGGGGATGGAGAGAGACAGACAAGAGTGTGTCAAAAGGAAAATATGTATATACACACAAACATACAGAGACATATACACACATATAAATACAACCTCCCCAAAAGAAGCAGGGAATATACCACAAGTTCCTCCAGAGAATTATCGCAGTTTTCTCCTGGCCCCATATTCCTGCTCACCCTGAAAGAAGGACCAGAGTCGTATTTGGAATGAACCCTACGCCACGTCCCTGAACTCCTTTGCATGGCTACTAAGGATCTCAGTGGTGCCTTGCTGGAGATGGTAGTTGGGGGAAGAGTCAGCCAAAATACCTGCCATTGCGACCAGCCAATCAGCACGAATGATTCAATACACGTGATCCCATCTGGGATTCCTTCCTGAGCCCCCCAAAGGCAGGCTTCATATTCTTGTTGGCATTTCCCTAAACAAGATCTGAACACACACACACCCCTTCCTGGGACTGTGCCCTGGTGTTTCTCCCTGTTGTGCTGCCTGGGGGTCTGCCCCTCTCTCGCCTGGCAAAGAGATCCCCTTCCTTCCCCCCTAACCCCAGTGCAGGAAGGAGAATCTGGCATCATGTTACAGCTGCCTCTGCCAAGTGAGCCGTGGAGTGATGGGCAGGGCCGATGCGTTTGGAGCAGGCGTGTTCTCTCCCTGTGTGCCCACTTTGCAAAACATTGATGCAGGAGGGGACTCAAAACCACACCCGGGGAACTCCCTGAAGTATGTACATGCCATGATCCTCACAGTGATGGATTTTTCTGTGGTATTTTGTTTCTCCTGGTCCTGTATCTATTGGGGGTGTGGCCACATCAGCAAGCTCCACCCCTCTCTGCCTGTCAGGGGAGTCGCCTCATGCGATTGGTGGGCATTGGTGGCATTCCCATGCGCACTGGTGGGTTTGTTAGGCGCTCTCCACCTTGGCAACAGAGGTGTTTAAAGTGCTCCTCTCCTCTGCTGGTGGCAGCCCCAGCCCCCACTGGGCCCACATCAGGGGCTTAGGAGGGGGCCGCAGCTGATTCCAGAGCAGGCCAGACTTCCCCTTCCCTTTTTCATGCCCCGCTTTTGCCCTTGGTTTTACAGAATGAAAATGACCACCAAGAGAATGTCAGTTTCATATATCTAAATTTACTTACATTGAAAGACACTGATTATCCCTGCTCCCCAACACACTCTGCTTACACAGCACACCAAAACTGGTGCCTCCCAGTTACCAACCTCCAGGCGGCTGAAGCCAAAATAATCAATCAACCACCCTGAATAAACAGCCAACAAAGTTTCCTACAGTTCCAAAGGAATCCCTGAGAAATTGATCCAGGCCGTCCTCACAAGGCTCCCCCTTTGCACTGAAATCGACGTATGAGATTGAGCAGTCTTTTTGCAAGCACTTGATTCAAGAAATGCAGGATCAGCCCAAGCACTTTCTGCCTGCTCTTGGGAGAGGCTGAGAAGACGCTTGCACTTTTAGGAGATATTTAGGGCCCTACATCGCGTGAACTGTGCAAAGGATCTGCGCATGAAAGAGATGCGGACTGATCTACTGATTATTGAACATAAGAAATAATATTTGGATCTGCAGTAAAATTTGCTAGTTATGTGTTCGCAGTAGTTGATTATCGTGGCTTCCGTGAATCTCTCAGTTTGTACCCTCCAGGTGGGGCTTGAAGTTCTCCCAGAATTAGAACCCACCTCCAGCAGATAGAGATCAGTTGCCCGGGAGAAACCTGCCCACTTGGGACAGCCACGGCTTGCAATGATCCCCGCCTTCCTCCCTCCCTAGATCTAAATACTTATTCCCACTTACTTCCAAGAAAACTTTTCCGGGATCCGGCTGCTGCAAAACGTTTCCCCCCTGCTGCAGCTTCTTTGCAGGCTTCCCCCTTCCTCCTGCAACCTCCTCCCCCAGGAAAAGCCCCTTCCTCTCCTGCCCCCCTCCACTGCTGGCTGGGCCCCTCTAGCAAGCAGCTCGGCGGTCTTAACCCTTCCAGTGCTGCAGAGGAGCTTCAAGAGGGCTGCCCTCAGCCACGCCTTGTGCTGCTCAATGGGGCTGCTCGGGAGTAACTCTGCAGCAGGGGGCTGCGCTCCTCCCGGGCCAGGAGTATCCGCTGCTGTTGTGGCAGCTCAGGAAAAGAAGGCTGCAGCTGGTCCCCCTCCTTAAACCCCCCCCTCCTAGAAGAAGGAGCGTCAAACTCTAGGGGAGGGCGAGGGGGGGGCTAGTGCTGAAGAGATGAGGGTCTTCCTTCAAGAGACCACTGAGCATTTCTGTTGCTCCCCTGGAGAGAAAACCTGGTGGGGCCTCCTGGCCCTTCCTTGCACGTCCAGGGAGATGCTGAGAGCCACTTTGGGGTCAGGCAGGCAGCGGTGCACGGCTGTTGAGGGGCAGGGGGATGAAGGGGAAGGACTATCCCTGCCCAGGGACCCCAGGCTGGAGGAAGGGGGGTTCTGCTCCCGCAGGGTCTCTGCTAGGGTGGCCAACCTCCCGGCAGGGCCTGGAGATCTCTCCAGATGACAATTTATCCCCAGGCTACAGAAGTCAGTTCCCTTGCAGAAAATGGCTGTTTGGGGGGGGGGGGGTCTCTAGGGCATTATACCTCCCCTCCTCCGAAATTCCCAAAGTTAGCCCTTTCCACTCGGCTCATCTTCCAGGAGCTCCGCCGGCCCTTCCCCCTTCTCTCCATCACCCACCCACCCTGCAAGGTAGACCAGTCCCAGAGGGAAGGCTGGGCAGAAGGAGAGTCAAGTTCGAAAGACCTTCCTCCAGGCTGTGGTCAAACCTGAACTCTTCACCTCCACCTCTTCTCAGGGCCCTTCTGAAGACCTCCTCCCTCTGTGAGGGTTGCCAACTCCAGTTGGGAATGCCTGGAGATGGGGGGAGGCTTTGACTTTGATTCCACAGACAGACACACACACACACCGCCCTCTGCAGTCACCCTTTCCCAAGGGGGCACGGATCTCTATGGTCTCTGGAGAGGATCTGGGTAAAAGTCAGATCTAAACGGACCTTCATGAATTCGTATGATTTTTACATTGAATTGAAACAAAATCACCATCCTACAGTAGAACGTGTCTTAGACTACAGGGAGCAGCACCACAAAAATCACGCCTCCACAGATTGAAGGGGCCACAGCACTGCAAAAACACGGTTCCAAAGCACAGCTCCTCATGAATTCACATGGTTTTTACACTGAAATGAAATCAGCGCACCATAATGCTGTAGACCATGTCTTAGACTGTAGGCAGCACCACAAAGATCATGCCTCCATGGATTTGTGGCACCACAATAGTGGAAAAACATATTTCTAAAGCTCCTCTGCAGCACTGGAAGGGTTAAGACCGCCGAGCGGCTTGCTAGAGGGGCCCAGATCCTCATGATTTCTGACCCCAAGCTAACCATCCAATCACATCCTGTGTCCATAGTGAGAGTGTGAACCCCACAAATCACAGCTCTACAGCTTCGTGGAGACACCATTTCGCAAAAACATGCTTTTGAAGCAGGGATCCCCGTGGACCTTCATGATTTCTGCATTGAGTCACCCCAAGCTCACCATCAAATCAGATATCATGTCCCTGGGCAGAGCTTGCACCCCAGAAATCGTGGATTCAAGGCCCTGTGCTATCAGAAACACCATGCAAGAAAACCATGACTCCAAAGCAGGTATCCTCATGAAGCTTCATGATTTTTGCTTTGGATCCCCTCAAGCTCACCATGAAGAAAGATCATCTGTCACATCCATGGGCAGGGCTTGCACCCTGGAAATCACAGTTCCACACCTTTCTGGCATCACCATGCAGCGAAAACATGGCTCCAGACCACCGATCCGAAAGGATCTTTTGGTTCTTGTTTTGGGTCACCCTAAGCTCCCCCTTCAATACCATGTTTTTTCATTATGGTGTTGCCACAAAGCCATGGATCCACGATTTCTGTGCTGTAAGCTCTGTCCAAGGACATGATATATGATTTGATGATGAGTTTGGAGAAATCCAAAGCATAACTCATAAGGATCCATGAGGCTCCGTGCTTTGGAATCACATTTTTCTTGCATGGTGTTGCCACAAAGTCATGGACCCATGATTGCTGGGCTGCAAATTCTCCCCATGGACATGATTAGTGAGTTGATGGTGATATTGTTGTGACCCCAAGCAGAAACCCTGAGGATCCGTCCCTCAAACCCATGTCAAACATGTAGCCCAGGGGCCGAATCCGGCCCCCAGAGGACTCCTATTAGGCCCCCCAGCAGATGGCCATCTGTTTCTTTCTCCTCTCTTAATTCCTTCTGCATGCTTTGCAAGGCTTGCTCAATTGTACAGGAGTTGGAGAGCAAATCCTCTATTTTCACCATTGGCTGAGGCTCCTTCCTTGGGGGGGGGGAAGAGCTTGCTTTGCCAGGCTCTCTCAATCGCACAGCAGAGCTACTGAGTCAAGCCTCTCTTCCTTCTATTAGGTTGTTTTTATGATGCAATCCACCCTGAGCCTGTTCTACGGGAAGTGCGGGCTAAAACTCAAACAAAGAAATAAATATACCCCTCCCATAGATGCATTTGTGGGGGGGGGGGGCGGGGGAGGAAGAGCAATGGCATTGGCTGCACTCTCTGACATGGGATTGATGGTGGGGGAGACCTTCTGTAGAAAGAGGAGGGGGTTCGTTCCTTGGGAGGAGGAGACCACAGAAGCCTGGAGCATCCTGGAGGGAAAATGGGGGGTCTTGTGGGAAGGATATTGTGACTATTGTGTACTTTGGCCTAAGGACAGGCTTATTCAACCCCAACCCCACCCCCTTTTTGTATTTTTACATTCTTATGTGCCTGCCTGCGTGTTTGTGTCCTTTGCAAGAAATGCGCATTTCAGTTTCACAGGTGGAAAAATAATTTCTGTTTCATTGTTTCATAGGCACAAGTCAAGAGCCTTTTTACTATTCTGTTGTTGTTTGGAACTGCCACTTTAACTGCTTAGGTCAAAAATGGCCAAACTTGCTAAAGATAAGAGCCAAATAGGTTATATGTCAGAAGTCTGAGAGGCGCAAGACATGACTAAACATAATACACATGTCTTAAAAAAAGAAAACCTGGGAATAACAGTCCTCGTAAAACCATCATAGGGAAAGATTAGGGAATTATTTTTTGGCACTAGTGGAAGAAGGAAACACACAGATGTTGGTGGAATTCCTTGTGGGTGGGAGCCAACATGGGGGCCCCTCGCACTCACAGAGGGCATGGTTCTTTTCCTCCTTGTAGGTCTTTACCAAGGGTCTGCGCTGGAATCCTTGAAATAAAAACTTATCTAACAATATGAAATTAACTACCCAAGTACGCTCTAAGCGTGAAAACCAAAAACTTCCTTTATTTAACAATAATGATAACGAATCACCTTCTAAGCTCTGGGACGGCAGCCATCGGGGCAAAGTTCTCAGGAGACATAAAAGCATAACAGTTACAACAATTCAGACAGATGTAATCCTGTGCATAGAGCAGGGGTGGGGAACCTTTTTTCTGCCAAGGGCCATACATCCAACATCAAAGCATCCGTTGGGGTCATTAACGAGTCCAGGTGTGGCAAGCCGCGGCCGGACATTGAGAATTCTACCAATTCCCCCCTCTGTGTGTTCTCTGATGCTGTTCAAGACTCCCCCTTTCACTGAATCTCTTTCCACACTATGACCATTCAAAAGGTTACTCCCCTGTGTGAGTTCTGTAATGAAGTTGAAGATTGCCGCTCCGACTGAATATCTTTTAACACTCTGAGCATTCAAAAGGTTTCTCCCCTGTGTGGGTTCTCTGATGACGATGAAGATGGCCACTCTGACTGAATCTTTCCACACTCTGAGCATTCAAAAGGTTTCTCCCCTGTGTGGGTTCTCTGATGATGTTGAAGATGGCCACTCTGACCGAATCTCTTTCCACACTCTGAGCACTCAAAAGGTTTCTCCCCTGTGTGGGTTCTCTGATGATGTTGAAGAGTGCCACTCTGACTGAATCTCTTTCCACACTCTGAGCACTCAAAAGGTTTCTCCCCTGTGTGGGTTCTCTGATGATCTTGAAGACGGCCACTCCGACTGAATCTTTTTCCACACTCTGAGCATTCAAAAGGTTTCTCCCCCGTGTGGGTTCTCTGATGACGTTGCAGATGGCCACTCTCACTGAATCTCTTTCCACACTCTGAGCACTCAAAAGGTTTCTCCCCTGTGTGGGTTCTCTGATGATCTTGAAGATGGCCACTCTGACTGAATCCCTTCCCACACTCTGAGCATTCAAAAGGTTTCTCCCCTGTGTGGGTTCTCTGATGACGTTGAAGAGTGCCACTCTGACTGAATCTCTTTCCACACTCTGAGCATTCAAAAGGTTTCTTCCCTGTGTGGGTTCTCTGATGATCTTGAAGATGGCCACTCTGACTGAATCTCTTTCCACACTCTGAGCATTCAAAAGGTTTCTCCCCTGTGTGGGTTCTCTGATGATGTTGAAGACTGCCACTCTCACTGAATCTTTTTCCACACTCTGAGCATTCAAAAGGTTTCTCCCCTGTGTGGGTTCTCTGATGACGTTGAAGACTGCCACTCTCACTGAATCTCTTTCCACACTCTGAGCATTCAAAAGGTTTCTCCCCTGTGTGGGTTCTCTGATGATCTTGAAGATGGCCACTCCGACTGAATCTCTTTCCACACTCTGAGCATTCAAAAGGTTTCTCCCCTGTGTGGGTTCTCTGATGAAGTTGAAGACGGCCACTCCGACTGAACCTCTTTCCACACTCTGAGCATTCAAAAGGTTTGTCCCCTGTGTGGGTTCTCTGATGTTGAAGAGTGCCACTCTGACTGAATCTCTTTCCACACTGTCAGTGTTGAGTTCCTTTAAGAACTAAACTGCTGAGTCAAGGTTATGCAACTAAAACTATACAGCTGTGATAGAAGTCACGAGAAGCACAGGTGCAGCTCATGTTACCAATCAGGCTTAGGATTGGGTGGCTGCACTATATCTGTGGTAGCATTACCCACAGTACTTGCCTTGGCTTACATGCCGTGCCTTGGCCCTGGGCGATGCTGGATAAATGACATATGTGAAGGAGAAACTCTGATAGACTGTTACTTTGGAGGATTGACTGACTGACTACTATTGCTTATTCATGTAATGTATTGGACTGACTTTGACTTCTCTATTGGACTGTGATTTGGTGCTGCATATTGGAGGACTGCTATTCTGTGTATGACCATTTGCCTGCTATGACTGCCTCTTACGTTGAACCCAAAATATAACTGTTAACTGGCTGTTGTGGAGTCTTTGTTTTACCACAGTGTTCTGGAGTTGCACTCAACTATCTACTCACTCAGGGGACCACGCCTTCCTACGCATTCAAACTCTGTCATCGGTTATGGGCCCAGCGTAGGTCTCCTGGAGAGTAAGAGCGCTACGTGCCATCAGTTCCTGTGGTCTACTCGAGGTCTACTCGTGAGTAACAGCCATTTTTGGGCGTGGCAGTTTTTTGTGTTTCACACAGGCAGAATGGAGTCCAGTATCCAAGTCTCCGGATTCCTCATCAAGAGGCTGAACGGGGAGAATTACTGCACCTGGTCTGAGAAGGTCACAATGATCCTCAAATATCATGGTTTGTGGGAGTACGTGACGAGTCCACCCAATATAGCCGTGTTAGACGCTGCTAATGACGCAGCTGTTATAGCAAAACACAAGAGCAATGAGGATAAAGCTTGTGCACTAATTGGTCTAACTTTGGAAGACAGCCAGCTTATCCACATAAAAACCTCCAGCAGTGCAAAGTCTTGTTGGGACGCTTTAAAGTCTCTCTATGTCAGTGAGAGTGTGGGCTCCCATATATACTTAATGAAGAAACTCCTTAGTGCAAGATATGTGTCTGGTGGGGAAATGAATGTCCACCTAGAGTTTATGCAACATACCTTGCAACAGTTGCAGGAGAAGGAGGTGGTTTTTTCTGAGCAGCAGAAAGCCTACATAATCCTTTGCTCCCTGGATGCTAGTTATGATCAGTTTGTATCCTGTTTGGATATCTTGCCAAAAGCTGAGATAACTGTGTCTAACATCGCTCAACGTTTGTTGAATGAGGACATGAGGAGGAGGAACACAGTTTTGTTCCGGGAGTCTCCAGCTCATTCAGCCAAGTCTCCCGCCCGGGAGGAATTTAAAGGGGCCGACAGTCATGCAGCAGCTGGGAAAACTTACTCAGTGAGGAGATGCTTTATATGTAACAGCACTAAGCACCTCAAGCGGAGCTGTAACCGTTTCAAAGGAAAACAGTCTTCTGTACCTTCGGTGGGAGGCAAGCATGTGAACCTTGTTGTTAACTATTCTTCCTTCTGCAATCAGTTTTTAATTGATAGCGGCGCAACTGTTAATATTATTAAGAACAAGAATCTCTTCGACACCTACACACCAATTAAAGGTCAGTGTGTTATGTTAGCAGATGGGCTTTGTGCCAACGTAGAAGGAACTGGGCTTGTTAACATTCCTTGTCTAAGGAAAAAATTCCAAATGCTTCACGTGCCAAGCATTAAGTACAATATGATATCTGTCTCCACTTTGACTGAGCAGAGTTTTAAAGTGTCTTTTACAGCTGAGAGCTGCTTGATTTGCGCTGATGGCGTTTCAGTGGTGGCTAAAAGGAGAGACAACTTATATTTTCTGGAGAAAGAAAACCTTGTGCAACATGTGAGTATGAATCGACCCCCTCATGATGAATGTATACACATGTGGCACAGGAGGCTGGGGCATATAAATTTCCAAGCTGTCAAGAGAACCTTGCAAGCTGCAGGAATTACCCCCAGAGCCTGTCATTGTTTTGTTGACTGTGAGATATGCAAAGCAACGAAATCAAAGGCAGCATCCACAGTGTCTCCAACAAAATTCCAGTCTGCAGAAATTTTGGACCTAGTTTTTTTGGATCTGATTGGACCATTCCCAACCGGAAGTGTGGGCGGAGCTAAGTTCTGTTTACACATAGAAGATCACTATTCTCGCTATGGTTTTTGTTATTTACTTAAATCCAAGGCTGAGACTTACCAAAACATCAGCAACTGGCTTCGTTTTGTCAACAGGAAAACTGGGAGAGTTCCAAGGGCTATTATTTCTGATAACGGCACAGAATTTTGTAATGACCGCATGTCTTCTCTATTTAGGAGATATGGCATCAGCCATCAACGTACATCGCCTTATAGGCCACAGCATAACGCTTTTTGCGAGAGGAGGAATGCAACCCTCTACAATATGTGTATCTCTATGTTGAGAGACAGTAACCTTCCAATGAGTTATTGGGGGGAAGGTATCATGTGTGCTTCCCATGTGCTGAATTACTCCTGGTCTTCTGCTATTGGAAAGATACCTGCTGAGGTCTGGTACGGCAGGAAAGTTTCCATTAGCCATATAAAGATCTTTGGGATACCAGCCTATGTAAACATCCCAAAGCAGCTACAGAGAAAGGGGAGAAACAAGGCTGTAAAGTTGTTATTTCTTGGTTATTCCAATAATCACCAGGCTTACAGATTTTCCCAAGTAGGTGACAAGAAGATAACAACGTCCTGCTCTGCTAAGTTCCTGGAAACCTCTGTCGGTTGGGAGAGAACGTCCTCTACAGTATTCCTGCCTATAGCAGTGGAAACTGATTCGCAACTACCAACTGGAGGCGAGAGGCGGAGCCCTTCACCCAGAAACAGAGTCATCAAGCCGGAACCTGTTACACCTGCGTCTTCTGGAGCGGGAGTGTCACAGCAGCAGCAGCAGCAGCAGCCGGTGAGCCAGCATGGAGTGTCAGATGAGGAACCAGAACCAGTTCTGACGATCTACGAGAGAAACTCGTCCTCCAGATCGCTACAGTCCTGGTCAGGCGTGTATCGTCCTTGCTGAGCCTTCCTGCTACGACAGCATCAAGCATCTCACGCAAGACGAACAGGCTGGATGGAACGCAGCCATGAAGGCGGAACTTGAGTCGTTAAAAGATCTACAAGTCTACGAAGAGTCTGTATTACCACCTAATCATAAACTCTTGGGTTGTAGGTGGGTTTACAAATTAAAATCTGGGGCAGACGGAAACGTATGTTATAAAGCTAGACTAGTAGCACAGGGGTACTTGCAGTCTATGCAAGATTATGACGAAACGTTTGCCCCTACACTCAAGGCTACATCAATCTTTTGTGCTCTAACTTATGCAGCCAGGCATAATTGTGTTGTAAAACATCTAGATGTTAAAAACCGCTTACCTGCACGCTCCTCTAGAACACACATTGTATATGAAGTTGCCACCTGGTGTTTCTGGTGGAAATAGCAATGCAAATGTTTGCTGGAAACTTAGAAAATCACTGTATGGTTTAAAACAGTCTGGGCATCAATGGAACCAGTTCTTAACTGAATGTTTAAAGAAGCTTGGTTTCAAGCAAGGCATAGCTGACCCTTGTATATTTATCAAAGGAAAAGGGGAGCAGCATTGCATAATCCTGGTTTTTGTTGATGATTTAGCTTTAATTTGTAGAAATGAAAAGATGATGAAATCTATTGTTGAAACTCTGAATGAACGGTTTACTGTGAGGGATCTGGGCAACATCAGACAATATGTTGGCTTAGACATAGAACCTGTAAATGGTGGGTATCGTGTCTCACAGAAGGGTAAAATAGCTCAGTTGCTAAAGAGCTATAAAATGGACCAAAGCAGGGGAGTGCAAAGTCCTATGCTGCAGAACTTTGACTTAAATGACAGTAATAGTCCACTATTTGACCAAAGCATCTATCAGTCTTTGATTGGAAGTTTATCTTATATAGCTAACTGGTCAAGACCTGATATAGCTATGGCAACTAACCAATTGGCAAGGGCAGTAAAGGAGCCAAGACAATGCCATTGGATTGCTGCTAAACATGTCCTTAGATACCTAAAGCATACTCTAGAGTTAAGCTTGTATATAACACCTGTTAAGGATCTAAAGGTACACGCTTACGCAGATGCAAGTTTTGCCAGTGATCAGAGCACCCGGCAGTCAACCACCGGATTGGCAATTTTCATGGGTGGTGTCCTGGTAGGGTGGAGATCTCTGAAACAACGACACGTAGCTCTCTCGACATGCGAGTCAGAGTATTCCGCACTCAGTACAGTCTGTAGTGAGTTAACCTGGTACAAACAGCTACTAGCTGACCTTGGTTTGTTTTACATAGAACCTATCACTGTGTTTGAGGACAATCAGGCGGCTCTAAAGCTAGCAACCAATCTTGGGGTTAAATCAAGATCCAAGCACACAGACGTCAGGTTCCACAATGTGAAGCAATGTTTAACAGACAGGCTAATCACTCTGGAATACTGTGCAACGAGTGATAACATTGCAGACATTTTCACAAAGGCTCAGACACCAGTTAAGCATAAAGACAACTGTATAAAACTTGGTCTGAAGTGAAGTTGCAATATTACTACCGTGTTGTTGGAATGTATGTGAACTATGAATGTAAATAGTTTATGTTACCTGTATAGAATGTTTTTTAGTTCCATAAAGGGGAGGATGTCAGTGTTGAGTTCCTTTAAGAACTAAACTGCTGAGTCAAGGTTATGCAACTAAAACTATACAGCTGTGATAGAAGTCACGAGAAGCACAGGTGCAGCTCATGTTACCAATCAGGCTTAGGATTGGGTGGCTGCACTATATCTGTGGTAGCATTACCCACAGTACTTGCCTTGGCTTACATGCCGTGCCTTGGCCCTGGGCGATGCTGGATAAATGACATATGTGAAGGAGAAACTCTGATAGACTGTTACTTTGGAGGATTGACTGACTGACTACTATTGCTTATTCATGTAATGTATTGGACTGACTTTGACTTCTCTATTGGACTGTGATTTGGTGCTGCATATTGGAGGACTGCTATTCTGTGTATGACCATTTGCCTGCTATGACTGCCTCTTACGTTGAACCCAAAATATAACTGTTAACTGGCTGTTGTGGAGTCTTTGTTTTACCACAGTGTTCTGGAGTTGCACTCAACTATCTACTCACTCAGGGGACCACACCTTCCTACGCATTCAAACTCTGTCACACACTCTGAGCATTCAAAAGGTTTCTCCCCTGTGTGGGTTCTGTGATGATGTTGAAGACTGCCACTCTCACTGAATCTCTTTCCACACTCTGAGCATTCAAAAGGTTTCTCCCCTGTGTGGGTTCTCTGGTGACGTTGCAGATGGCCACTCTGACTGAATCTCTTTCCACACTCTGAGCATTTAAAAGGTTTCACCCCTGTGTGGGTTCTCTGATGATCTTGAAGATGGCCATTCCGACTGAATCTCTCTCCACACTCTGAGCATTCAAAAGGTTTCTCCCCTGTGTGGGTTCTCTGATGATCTTGAAGATGGCCACTCTGACTGAATCTCTTTCCACACTCTGAGCATTCAAAAGGTTTCTCCCCTGTGTGGGTTCTCTGATGATGTTGAAGACTGCCACTCCAACTGAATCTCTTTCCACACTCTGAGCATTCAAAAGGTTTCTCCCCTGTGTGGGTTCTCTGATGACCTTGCAGATGGCCACTCTCACTGAATCTCTTTCCACACTCTGAGCATTCAAAAGGTTTCTCCCCTGTGTGGGTTCTCTGATGATCTTGAAGATAGCCACTCCGACTGAATCTCTTTCCACACTCTGAGCATTCAAAAGGTTTCTCCCCTGTGTGGGTTCTCTGATGATCTTGAAGATGGCCACTCCGACTGAATCTCTTTCCACACTCTGAGCATTCAAAAGGTTTCTCCCCTGTGTGGGTTCTCTGATGAAGTTGAAGACAGCCACTCCGACTGAACCTCTTTCCACACTCTGAGCATTCAAAAGGTTTCTCCCCTGTGTGGGTTCTCTGATGATGTTGAAGAGTGCCACTCTGACTGAATCTCTTTCCACACTCTGAGCATTCAAAAGGTTTCTCCCCCGTGTGGGTTCTCTGATGACGTTGCAGATGGCCACTCTCACTGAATCTCTTTCCACACTCTGAGCACTCAAAAGGTTTCTCCCCTGTGTGGGTTCTCTGATGATCTTGAAGATGGCCACTCTGACTGAATCCCTTCCCACACTCTGAGCATTCAAAAGGTTTCTCCCCTGTGTGGGTTCTCTGATGACGTTGAAGAGTGCCACTCTGACTGAATCTCTTTCCACACTCTGAGCATTCAAAAGGTTTCTTCCCTGTGTGGGTTCTCTGATGATCTTGAAGATGGCCACTCTGACTGAATCTCTTTCCACACTCTGAGCATTCAAAAGGTTTCTCCCCTGTGTGGGTTCTCTGATGATGTTGAAGACTGCCACTCTCACTGAATCTTTTTCCACACTCTGAGCATTCAAAAGGTTTCTCCCCTGTGTGGGTTCTCTGATGACGTTGAAGACTGCCACTCTCACTGAATCTCTTTCCACACTCTGAGCATTCAAAAGGTTTCTCCCCTGTGTGGGTTCTCTGATGATCTTGAAGATGGCCACTCCGACTGAATCTCTTTCCACACTCTGAGCATTCAAAAGGTTTCTCCCCTGTGTGGGTTCTCTGATGAAGTTGAAGACGGCCACTCCGACTGAACCTCTTTCCACACTCTGAGCATTCAAAAGGTTTCTCCCCTGTGTGGGTTCTCTGATGATCTTGAAGATAGCCACTCCGACTGAATCTCTTTCCACACTCTGAGCATTCAAAAGGTTTCTCCCCTGTGTGGGTTCTCTGATGGTCTTGAAGATGGCCACTCTCACTGAATCTCTTTCCACACTCTGAGCATTCAAAAGGTTTCTCCCCTGTGTGGGTTCTCTGATGATCTTGAAGATAGCCACTCCGACTGAATCTCTTTCCACACTCTGAGCATTCAAAAGGTTTCTCCCCTGTGTGGGTTCTCTGATGGTCTTGAAGATGGCCACTCCGACTGAATCTCTTTCCACACTCTGAGCATTCAAAAGGTTTCTCCCCTGTGTGGGTTCTCTGATGGTCTTGAAGATGGCCACTCCGACTGAATCTCTTTCCACACTCTGAGCATTCAAAAGGTTTCTCCCCTGTGTGGGTTCTCTGATGATCTTGAAGATAGCCACTCCGACTGAATCTCTTTCCACACTCTGAGCATTCAAAAGGTTTCTCCCCTGTGTGGGTTCTATGGTGACGTTGCAGATGGCCACTCTGACTGAATCTCTTTCCACACTCTGAGCATTCAAAAGATTTCTCCCCTGTGTGGGTTCTCTGATGATCTTGAAGATGGCCACTCCGACTGAATCTCTTTCCACACTCTGAGCATTCAAAAGGTTTCTCCCCTGTGTGGGTTCTCTGATGACGTTGCAGATGGCCACTCTCACTGAATCTCTTTCCACACTCTGAGCATTCAAAAGGTTTCTCCCCTGTGTGGGTTCTCTGATGATGTTGAAGACTGCCACTCTGACTGAATCTCTTTCCACACTCTGAGCATTCAAAAGGTTTCTCCCCTGTGTGGGTTCTCTGATGACCTTGCAGATGGCCACTCTCACTGAATCTCTTTCCACACTCTGAGCATTCAAAAGGTTTCTCCCCTGTGTGGGTTCTCTGATGATCTTGAAGATAGCCACTCCGACTGAATCTCTTTCCACACTCTGAGCATTCAAAAGGTTTCTCCCCTGTGTGGGTTCTCTGATGGTCTTGAAGATGGCCACTCCGACTGAATCTCTTTCCACACTCTGAGCATTCAAAAGGTTTCTCCCCTGTGTGGGTTCTCTGATGATCTTGAAGATGGCCACTCCGACTGAATCTCTTTCCACACTCTGAGCATTCAAAAGGTTTCTCCCCTGTGTGGGTTGTCTGATGACATTGAAGACTGCCACTCTTAATCAATGTCTTTCCACTCTCTGGGCATGTAAAAGTTCTCTCTTCTCTGTGGGTTTTGACAATTTTGTTCAAGTTTTCATTTTTAACTCTATGTGGAATTTTCTGATAAAGTTCCTCACCCTCCACATTCCTCTGCTTATCTTCTGCTGGGATAGAAAGAAAGAAACTGTTAGCACTTGGAAAGGGAGTAAGATCTAACAGCATCTATATGACTATAGGAGGAAAGTTTGGCTGATCTGAACCACACATCCACCTTTCCCCAAGAATAATTAATATTTAAAAATACGTTCCCCTCCCATCTGTCTGCCCAGGCATCTCTTTTATAAGAGGCTGAATTAATCTAACTCGAACCTCATGATACCACTAACTTCTCAGCAGCAGATGCTCAATATTTTCTGTCTCCCCAGACTCACATTCACAAAGTCTCTCTTCTGAATTTGGATCTCTTCTGAATCTGCCCTCAAGCACCACAGAGGGGAGAGCCTCACATCTAGCCACTGTGAAGGCTTTTCTGGTTTTTCTTTACATCAAGGTGTGTTCGAGGGAGGGAGGAAGGATGGGATGAAGGGAGGGTGGAATGAAGGAAGGAAAGGAGGGAGGGTGTGTGGCATCAGGCCAAAACCAATTAATCAATATCTAACCAATATATTCATGGCTGAAAGAAACTTAGAGTCAATAAGGCAAGCAGAAGCGCTTTTAGTAATCTTTGTGTGGTTCTGCCTAAGCAAGAGGGGAACTGGCTGCCAGCTAAGCAAACGAAGGAGACAAGCAGCAAAATTTGTAACATCCTAAGCAAACCGCAAGCTGCATGCTTGTTTAAGAAGCACTTCCTCTTTTGCTAAGCAGAGAGACTGATATGTATACTAGCATAGAATGCAGAATAAAGGAGTAACAGTTATAATGGAGGAGTGAACCTTTTGTGCCTTGAAACTCAAATAAGATTTTTCTAGCTATATCGTCTTGTTTGGATTTCAGGGAAGCAAGGGTTTATTAGAACTAAAGATTGCTCTTTATCAACACAAGGAACTGTAATGATGTATAGGGAAAAGCAGAAGTTAAAGTAGGCATCCGCAGGAGGCCCACAAGAGTTAGAAGCAAGCAGGCTGATAAACAAGTAGGCTTGAGGCTAACCGCAACCGGGTCAGGTGCAGAAATGTTTGCGGTATAAAACCAGCTGAAATGTATTAAAGTGGGCATATGGATTGAGAAATAACATAAAAGGCAGCAGTCAACTGTAATTGCTCGCTCAGACCTCCGAGCTTGGACTCCTGGGTCTGCAGCCCGTGTACAGGGCCATGTGCACGTTAAATAAAGAAAGCTGTTTTCCTGATCTCGCCTCAGACCTCGTTTTGTAAGTATGATTTAATGTTAATTGGGCAACACAGGACTTTTTCCTGCTACATAATTTTGGCGACCCAGATGGGATCTGGGGCCTTTAGCCCCTGATTAGCCCCGTCGATCACTGCTGTTGGTGGGGAGGACCAGATCCACGGTAGGAGCTCCCTGCCGTCCCTTTGGCCGACCGTCCTCTGCCCGCCCCGTCTTCAGTTGACCTTTGACCGAAGGCCTAAATCGAACTAGAGGAAAAGGCGACAGGAACCAGCTCCAATTTGGTGATTTCCTAACTGTAAGTACTGAGCCTTGTGCACAACGTTTTGCTAGGCCTAGGGTGGCCATTTTCTGTGGAATCCCCTCTATGAGAGACTGCGTGGAGTACGCCCCGTCTCTGAGGGAGGGCGGGTCTGATCAGCCCGCGGCAGCACACTAGTACAGCCCGCCACCTTGGGGAGGTTAGCCTATTGTTCTCCCCTGCGGCGCCCTAGAAACTGTGTCTGCTTGGGAGGGATACGCTTGGTGTGCCCTCACTGGAGCCCTATCTTGCTCCCACAGCGATACAAAGCTGTGTAATAGAAAACAATTAACACTGTTGGGGTAAAATTCAGTCTTATACAAAAAAAAAAGTAAGGAAGCATTACAGAAGTAACCTTTTACAGTAACATATCTGTCTGGTGTGCTTGATGCGTGCTTGATGTGTGTCTGAGACGATACCTGGTATCGAATCGATAGTGGATCTGCCAGTACGATTCTTGCCCACGAGAGTGCGGTAAGCAGGGACCGCAGAGAAGCGAGTGAATAGGGTCCCATATATGTTACCCCTCCCTGTTCTTGTGTTCTAGTTGTCTGTCAGTCGGGGGAGACGTATTGTATACTTATCAAAGCGGTCCCATGTGTGCTCATGGGGGGCCGATGTTGATTATTGGTATTTGGAGGACCCGGGCTGGTGGGGCCCAGGCGACACCTTTCGGTTTGGGGTCAGCCCTTGGGTGGAACGGCTGATTTTCTGTTGGTAACACACGCTTTGTAAAAATCATGCCGTTCAGTTGTGGCAAGCAGCCTGTAACGGCACCACGGCTTGGTTAATCAAGCGCCGAACCACAACTTCTACTGGGAAGCAGGGCGGTAATTGGGCCCGGTGGTATTTCCTGAGAAAAAGACCGGGTGCTCGCATTTGTGCTTGGCAGGTCACATAGCAAACCGCCGCACCGGCTACTGCCCATAGCCCCAGCAGTAGCGTCCAGCCGTGGAGAAGGGCCCATCATATTTGGTGGCAGTTTAAAAAAAAATAAATTAAAAAAATTAAAAATTAAAAATAAATGCGGGGAAGAGTTTATTTGTCAGGTCCAATGTGTGAGCATTTAATTATACAAATTAAATTGTTTAGAGGTAGGGGAGTTGGGAGGAATATGGAATGGAATATAGATTTTAAGAAGGGGACTTGGTATGGACCCCGTATTTTTGGGGTATATCCAGTGGTGATATTAGGTGGGAAAATCCCGAAAGACCGCAGATACCCCAGAAAGTCTTGTGGTTTCTACAGACTAACGAAGAAGGGATTCCCTCTCCATTTGGAATAAGAGGGTCAGTTCCAGCCCAGTGGGCCCCGGACCCTCAGTTTTGGGGACGGTATCGATGCCACCAGTGCCCCTGGGATCCCAACTCGCCTTATATAATTAAACCGGAGGAAGCGAGATGTGGACTCTGGGTGACCCCGAACCCTTATTCTGGTCCCCCGAGCAACGGCTAGAGGCGGTTGTTAACGCTTGGGTGCCGCCGGAGGCGGTAAAAGAAAGAATAATTTGGAAAGGGAAGTGGTGTGCACATATAGGTTTATATATATTTGGTGAAACACCACTAGAATCAAAACACCCCAGACACCTTTATGATTTCATTGCAGGGTCAGTGTGGATCTTTGACCCTTCATGGAATCAGTATAGATTAAAAAGCAAAGTTTTGTGCTATGGATCAAAGAATTAAGTCAAAGTCTTGGAGGATCTGGGAGGCTACTGATTGGAGCTCCCAAGGTCCCACCTCGCGGTTTGACAAGTGAATTGGCCACTACCACGGGATTGGCTCCTGGAACTACCAAATTTCAGGGAGCCGAATTTTTTAACCCGCAATATTGGGGAGAAACAGTGTGATAATTGTACATTTATAGCCGGTTCTCGCCCCGGAGGTGACCCAGGTCCAGAATGTTGGGACCCTGGAAATAAAATGCCATCTATCTCCTGGTATGATCAATGGTGGCCCTAGTATGGGCCACAGCAGCTTCTGCCCCTTTGCTTGTGTAACCATCACTGGAAGAGCTCAGCAAGTGGCTCAAGCTTCAATTTACAAGTCCATATATCACTGTGTGGGAGAGAGAACCGTTTATAAATTTCAATATGTCACATACTTGGTGTGTGACGACCAGGTTTGCTTTGACCCACACTAAAATGCTGGAGGCAAAAAGATCACATAACTCTTGAAAATTTTTCAAATTGCACTGATTATATATGGTGCATAGTAACTGATGTCATCACAGTGACAAAAGCACTGTGGACATTAATTAGGGGGTAATTAAGGGTCAAAAAAAATCTGACCATTAGTGGGTCAAAGATTGGGATCAGAGCAGGTAAGGCCGCGAAAGGCAGAGAAGTTTGCCTGCAAGGCAGTGTAAAAGTTGGTTCCAAACAGTGTGAAATATTTCTGTGATGTTGCATAAGAGAAACGGGAAGTGTGAGTGTGGTTAAGCTGGCTAGCAGGACTGAGGTTATGACATGCAGTTTGACAAAATGAGAAGCTTATATATTCCACCCAGGAGAAATTCCGGGAGACAACCCCAAAGATGGTGTTTATTAACCAGGAAAACTGTGCTGTAGTTTATTTTATGATTGCCATATAGGGCCATGTATGAACAGCCTCTAGAAGAACTAACTATGTCCCATTTGTGTTTTTGATTGATTATGTTGATGTGCCACATATACTGTTCCTGGACAGGCATCTCAGTCTCAGGACAAGGCAATTTTAGTCAAGGTACCCCCAGGAATCAGATGTTAGGACATAGAGCAGTGTCTCTGTTGCCCCTTGCAGGGAGCTGGTCCTTTAAGCCCAACGCAAAGCTCCCAGCTCCTTCCTCTTTTGCCACTTAGGCTTCACCCTCGCCCCCCTTCATCGGTTAGATCCAAAGAGTTCCAGATCTACGGGCTCTCCCAGAGAGAAGTACTCCAGAAGCAAGTCCCTTGCCCCTGGCCATCTTACCTTCTCAGAAGAAATCCCCGTCAGCCATGTGATGCCCCTCCGGCAGATCCAGGCTCCCATCTGCCTATTAAGCAAATACCGGCAGGCTCCACCGGCAGGCACAAAACCCATCAATCCGTGTGAAGTAGTAATAATCCTCCAGAAGCCAGTATGCCTGTGTGAAGCCCACAGAATCTATTTGCCCACCAACCACGAAGTCACAGGTGCTCAGCCTTGGCGGCCCAGTCGGCTCCGAGTGGCAGGAAGCTGAATCGAGCCTGAAGGAGATTGGGAAGTTACCGTTCAGCCAGAAGATGAAAGGCTATGGGAATCAAGCCAAACAACTGGCCCAAGAAGTGGAAGGCCACAGAGGAAGCCGTGGGCTCAATAGCCTTTTTCCTGTGCAAGTTGCTGCCAAAGATAAGAGAGAAAACCCTAGCAGAAGTGCCGGTCCAGATGAAGAAACCAAGGGTCATCTGAAGGTCCTGATGTCTGCGATGCCTGAGCTCCTGGGTGCCCACAAGAAGGCCAAGCAGCTGGCAGAAGGAACGCTGCCTAGCAGCAAGCAGATCGAGCAGATCCACAAAGGGGAACTGACTGGCATCAAGGAAGTCTCGCGCCTGAAGGCTGAGGCCGAAATTGCACCAGAGGGGCGGCTAAGGAAACAGTAGAAGCACGGAAGAAGCAGCTGGCCCAGTGCCAGAACATGGTGTGTGCCTACAAGAGCCCCCCAAAGGAAGAAAGCCCCAATTGCCAAACCTTTGTGTGAAGTTACAAAGAGGGTTGAGCAAGGGCCCTTTGAAGTAAGACACTGAGTAATGTCAGACCTTAAAGAAGTTAAAGACTGTTATTAAGACTCCGGTCTAGGGCTACCGATGTCAGTGGAGCTGACACCCTCCTCATTCCTGAGAGTATGAGACTGAAGTTGAATTTTGTCTGAAGCCAGAGCAAGCATCTGCACCGATTCAACATTTTTGTCTGGACTCCCTATGCCTAAAAGCCCTGTCTGATAAGAAGAATGATTTACATGGCCGAAGCAAAAGCGCAAAAAGGTTTTAAAAGTGCCTGCTAGATGTTTCTGAAATAATCCTTCAAGATTGCGAAAGTAGGAGAAGAACAGCGTAAGGCAGTAAAAAGAGGAAGTTAATCTGAAAAAGCAACTAGAAGCTTGCTAGAATAAGCATTGAGTCAGCTGTGGTAGACAGTGTGCTACAGCTGTAACCTGATGTGTGTCCTGTGCCAGAAATAACCCAAGACAGAGCCTAAATTAGCCTTTGGGGTGCAGCATGTAGAAACTACCCCATTTTAGTTTATGATAGTGATTTTTACTGAGTTGCCCAGATCACTGAACACCCATTAGTCTCTGTGTGCTTACTCAAATTGGAATAAGGTCTTTTCCATCAGAGCCCAGAAAGCCTCTAAGACATTAGCCCTAGAAGAAGGAGAGAAAGCATGGTGGTCCATTAGGAGAATTGGATAGCCAAAATGTGTCCCAAGCTAGTTTTAGCTTGACACATTGTGTTAGTGCCTTGTTCATACTGAGATGCGTAGCAAAATGAGATAAACGATTAAGGATTTTAAATGTTTCATGAAAAAGCCCTTTGGTAAAAGTGCAGGAGAAAACCCAGCCCTCAGAAGGGAAATGCTGTATGATGAAAGGAAAAGTGTGTATTGAGCCCTGCATTGCTTTGGCTATGCAGTTAATCAAGGTTTCTCTAAGATAGGCTTTTCAGGTGCAGTTTTGCTCCCGGATCTGGTTGTTTGAAAATCGACCTCTGGACCTCACTCACCGGCAGTAGTGAGGTTCCACAGGCAACTCCCTCTGGATCCTGGCCTATCGGAAACGGCAGGATTCCACAGCCATCGGAGACAACCCCCCCCCCCCCAGCTGCCGTCACGCAGGAGCTGCGGGGCCTATTCAGATGGTTAACGAGTCGGCTCACGGACTGAAGACAGAATCCTTTATTCTTACCAGGTTAATTTCAGTGAGTGTGCTGGTTTGGGGATGTAATGATAGGTTATCAAGCTCAGCTTGAAAGAGGGGAATGTGGCATCAGGCCAAAAACAATTAATCAATATCTAACCAATATATTAATGGCTGAAAGAAACTTAGAGTCAATAAGGCAAGCAGAAGCGCTTTTAGTAATCTTTGTGTGGTTCTGCCTAAGCAAGAGGGGAACTGGCTGCCAGCTAAGCAAACGAAGGAGACAAGCAGCAAAATTTGTAACATCCTAAGCAAACCGCAAGCTGCATGCTTGTTTAAGCACTTCCTCTTTTGCTAAGCAGAGAGACTGATATGTATACTAGCATAGAATACAGAATAAAGGAGTAACAGTTATAATGGAGTTATAATGAACAGTTATAATGAACCTTTTGTGCCTTGAAACTCAAATAAGATTTTTCTAGCTATATCGTCTTGTTTGGATTTCAGGGAAGCAAGGGTTTATTAGAACTAAAGATTGCTCTTTATCAACACAAGGAACTGTAATGATGTATAGGGAAAAGCAGAAGTTAAAGTAGGCATCCGCAGGAGGCCCACAAGAGTTAGAAGCAAGCAGGCTGATAAACAAGTAGGCTTGAGGCTAACCGCAACCGGGTCAGGTGCAGAAATGTTTGCGGTATAAAACCAGCTGAAATGTATTAAAGTGGGCATATGGATTGAGAAATAACATAAAAGGCAGCAGTCAACTGTAATTGCTCGCTCAGACCTCCGAGCTTGGACTCCTGGGTCTGCAGCCCGTGTACAGGGCCATGTGCACGTTAAATAAAGAAAGCTGTTTTCCTGATCTCGCCTCAGACCTCGTTTTGTAAGTATGATTTAATGTTAATTGGGCAACACAGGACTTTTTCCTGCTACAGGTGGAAGGAAGGGAGGGATGGTGGAAGGGAGGGAAGGAAGGAAGGGAGGGAGTAAAGGAGAGAGGGTGGAAGAGAGAGAGGGTGGAAGGAAGGAAGGAAGGAAGGAAGGAAGGAAGGAAGGAAGGAAGGAAGGAAGGAAGGAAGGAAGGAAGGAAGGAAGGAAGGAAGGAAGGAAGGAAGGAAGGAAGGAAGAAAGAAAAAAAAGAAAAAAAGAAAGAAAGAAAGAAAGAAAGAAAGAAAGAAAGAAAGAAAGAAAGAAAGAAAGAAAGAAAGAAAGAAAGAAAGAAAGAAAGAAAGAAAGAAAGAAAGAAAGAAAGAAAGAAAGAAAGAAAGATCGGGGAGGGAAGAGGAAGTGAGGGAGGGAGGAAGGGAAGAAAGGAAAGGAGGGAGGGAAGGAAGGAAGCCGCCCTGAGCCTGCTTCGGCAGGGAGGGCGGGATATAAATTTGAGAAATAAATAAATAAATAAATAAATAAATAAGGAATGGAGGGAGGGAGGGAGGGAGGGAGGAAGGAAGGAAGGAAGGAAGGAAGGAAGGAAGGAAGGAAGGAAGGAAGGAAGGAAACAAGGGAGGGAGGGAGGGAGTGTGGCAGGAAGGGAGGAAGGAAGGGAGGGAAGAAGGGTGGAAGGAAGGAAGGGAGGGAGGAAAATAGATGGGGAGGGAGGAGGGAGAGAGAGGTGAAAAGAAATCAACTTTTACTGCATTCTCCAAGCTCCCAGCTGGCTTTGCTTGGAAAAGTGATTTAAAGAGAACTGCCTCCTCCAAGCTGGTCGACAGGGCAGTGGGAGCTTTGGGAGCCACACGATCTGTGTGAAAGAGCCACGGTTTGGCCACCCCGGACTAGTCCCTCAGGCTGAAAGTTCCTTTCCAGCCAGAAATGGAGTGATGCCATTTTGGCTTCCATTGTCAAAGTGCCAGTTTCTAGTCATGTCAGTACACTCGGGACACATCTGGGGACCTGCAGGTTCGCTCTAAGGAATTTGGTCTGAACCCTCTGAAGAGGGGCAGAGCTGGAAGAGGAAGGGCCGATCAGAGCGCCACAGAGCCTTTCTGCAACTGCCTTCACTTGAAATACCTTTTGGGTGGCTGGAAGATCAAGAGCCCCTTTTGCATGATAGAATTTAAGGATGCTGTCGGCAGTTCTTTCACCTTGCGTTGCTGCATACTGCATATGGGCATTTCTGCCCCCTCCCCCCAGAGGTCAGTTCCAATTCTAGGAATACATGAAGTTTCCTTATCCTGAATCAGACCCTTGGTCCCTTGGAGTCAGTATCATCTGCTCAGTCCAGCATCGGCTCTCCAGAGTCTCAGGCAGAGTCTTTCATTTCACCTCCTACCTGATCCTTTTCTCTGGAGATGCTGCCGGTTGAACTGCAGGTCTTTTCATTCCACACAGATCCTCTGCCAGGGAGCCGCAGCCCCTCCCCTAGTGGTAGGACATGCCTCAAAATGTTGCAGTGCTATTCAGTATTGGGATTCATTCCTCATCACAATGGAACGGCACCCATGAAAGATCCTTACCCAGAGAGGCCACATTCTCATAGTTCTCCAGCATGACTTCCCTGTACAGAGCTCTTTGGCCTGGATTCAACAGGGCCCACTCTGCCTCCGTGAAAGAGACGGACACCTCCTCAAAGGAAAAGGGACCCTGGAAGAAAAAGAAGATCCCCTCCTCTTCAGAGATCACACCAGGTAGAGGTTGCACACTGGAAGGGAGTTGTCTAGGAAGATATGGAAAGGAAGGCTTGGGATGGGTAAATGGAACAGTATTCAAGGGATCTCTCACACAGACTCCTTGTAGAAACAGAAGGAGCAAAAAGTCCTCTGAGAAAATAGGAGGGACTCGGGCTGTGCCCCCCCCCCCCATCTCTCCTACCTGGATTGCAGGTTCAGCAGCCGTTTCTACCCTTCTGAAAAGACGAAGGCTCAACAGCATCTCTTCACTGCCTGTTCCTGAGACAAGGGAGGAAGGAAGGTTGCTGGCTTATTTGTTCCCTGCTTCACACACCTCCTTTCTGGGGTTGTGAGACCTTACCCTTTTTATTACATTCTGGGAGAGACAGAAGAGAAGCACCAGGGACCTATGAGCCTCAGGGATTATAAATGCTGCCAGAATATTTCAGACTTCTGTGAGACTTGGGTTTCCTCTATGGCAGGGGTGGACAACGGTAGCTCTCCAGATGTTTTTTGCCTACAGCTCCCATCAGCCCCAGCTATTGGCCATGCTTGCTGGGGCTGATGGGAGTTGTAGGCAAAAAACATCTGGAGATCTACCATTGGCCACCCCTGCTCTATGGAGAGGGAAAGGGGTTGGTGGAAAAGCCATAGCATGAAACTTCACCGTCATTATGCCAGATGTGAATCAAGCAGTTCTGCAGAGTTGAAGGTAATAAGAATGATTTTTCAGAGTGTCTCTGGGCATACTAAGTCCACAACCAGATTTTCAGCCAGATGCAACTTCAACAAGATATCACATCTGTCCCAAGTCCCACCCCAAGACCCTCCCCAAAGTTCCTGGCAGTGCTGGGCCATCGCCTGCCATCCCTCCTCCACCCCCTTTTGCCCACAGCAGCCCCCCAGGTGACCCTTCAAGCACAAGCACAGAAGCCACAGTTCCCCATTGGTATTTGCCCCCAGGGACAAGTTTTCAGAGTTCGGCTGCCCCAGAAGTTTCCCTTTATTCACCAGGCTGAAGAGCTCTGCTGAGGATGATCTACCTTCCTCCCCACCTTGGCAAGTTGAGACTCTGATGGAAGGAAGGTGAGATGTGATTTTTTTTAATATAATGAGAGACACTGACCTCCAGGAATTTTTCTAATCTTATTTTATTTATTTATTTATTCGGGATTTGTATCCCGCCCTTCCCACGAGTGGCTCAGGGCGGCTTTTAGAGGCATCCTTTTAGAGGCATCACGGTTTGTGGACATTGAGTACCACCAATTAACTCTGTGTTGTCTATAGAAATACGTATTCCCACCCCCCCGGACCTGAACTCTCTTCCCACCTCATTCACGGGCTGCCCCAATTGCATTCAGGCACAAGGAGTCCTTACCACAGGAGAGGGCATCTTGGGCACGCTCCACCGCCTGCACCCCCTGCCCCTGCTCCAAGGAAGCTCCTTCTGCCTCAGGGATTGCAGCTTCCATCTCCAAAGGGGGTCCCCACATCTGAAACAGCAGCCAGGGAGAGGGGTAAGAGCTGGAATGGAAAAGAGACCAAGGAAGGGATCCTGCCCCACTCCCAGATTCTGCACCCTTCTCTCAGCAGAGTTGGTGAGGTACCTGCAGGGATCAGAAATCTTCTAGCAGAAGAAGCTCTGGGCAATTATCTGGCAAGGAAACTTTAAGATAAGGTCAGATTTAGTTGCTTGAATTAGACAAACAGGAGAGAATCCCCTCACCTGTTCTGCCTGCCTCTTCTCCTCTGCCTGACTCAGGAGGAAACCTTCGGCCAGGGCCACCGCCTGGGAACTGGTCTCCGGCCCACATCCTCTGACCCAGCCCTGCATTTCCTGGGGCAGGAGAGTCAGGAACTGCCCCAAGATCACCAGGTCCAGGATCTGCTTCTTGGTGTGCCTCTCCGGCTTCAGCCACTGGATGGAAAGTCGATGGAGCTGGCTGCAAACCTCTCGAGGCCCATCGGCCTCATGGTAGCAGAACTGCTGGAAGTGTTGGCAGAGTACATCTGAGGTCGTGGTGTCTTTAGACAGGACCTCTGGCACAGCTCTTTCCCAGAATTCAGCACCACTTCCAGGTGGGATGGGATGGGGACTCTTCCTTGCTCTCTTGCCAGCTCCAGGACCTTCTGGGTCCTGCTCTTCCATCTCCTTCTCCTTCTCTTGAGTCACCTCCGTCTCTGAAAAGCTGCCTTTATTAATTTGGCTACGAAGGGAGGCTTCTCCCTGAGGGGATGGAGAGAGACAGACAGGAGTGTGTCAAAAGGAAGGTACACACACACACAAACCTGCAGACACAGAGATGCACATATAAGTACAACCTCCATTCCCCAAGAGAAGCAGGAAATATAACACAAGTCCTTCATCCAGAGAATTATCGGTTTTCTCTCGGCCCCGTATTCCCACTCACCCTGAAAGAAGGGCCATTTTCCAGACTATTTGGAATAAAGCCTATGAAAAGACTCTGAAGACCTTTGCATGGCTACTAATTATCTCAGTGGTGCAGATGGTAGTTAGGGGGAGGGTCAGCCAAAATACCTGCCATTGCGAGAAGCCAATCAGCATGAATGATTCATTCATGTGATCCCATCTGGGATTCCTTTCTGGGCCTCCTGACTCCCAAAAGGCAGGCTTCAAAGTCTTGTCAGCATCTCCCGGAACAAGATCTGAACCCCCCCACCCCACCCCTCCTGGGACTGTGCTCTGGCGTTTCTCCCTGTTGTGCTGCCTGGGGGTCTGTGCCCCTCTCGCCTGGCAAAAGGATGCCCGTCCTCACACCCCAACCCCAGCGCAGGAGGGGGAATCTGGCATCGTGTCACGTCTGCCTCTGCCAAGTGAGCTGTGGAGGGATGGGGCAGGGCGATGAGTTTGGAGCAGGCGCGGTTCCTCCGTGTGTTTACATGCCATGTTCCTCACAGTGGTGGATTCTTGTGTGGCCTTTGTTCCTCCAGGCCTTGTATATATCGGGGGCGTGGCCACAACAGCAAGCTCCACCCCTCTCTGCCTGTCAGGGGAGTTGCCTAATGCTCTCATTGGTGGGCTTGGGTGGTGTTTGCATGAGCACCAATGGGGTTGCTAGGCGCTCTCCTCCTTGGTAACAGGGGTATTTCAAATGTTCCTCTCCTCTACTGGGCAGCCCCAGCCCCACACTGGCCCCACATCCAGAGGTTAGGATGGGGCTGCAGCCAGTGCAGGCTGGACTTCCCTTCCCCCGGCCCACACCCCTTTCTTAACTCACCCCACTCCCCAAAAGGCCAGCTTTGGTTGTCGGTTTGCAGAATGAAAAAGACCAGCAAGAGAATACCAGTTTCATACAGTTAACTTTTCTTCCACTGATTATCGCTTATCCCCGACAAACTCCGCTTCCAAAGCTGAACAAAACTGGTGCCTAACAGAGTAACCAACCTCTAGGGGGCTGAAGCCGAAATAATCAATCAACTACCCTGAATAAAGAACCAAGAAAGTTTACTACAGTGGCAAAGAAATCCCTGAGAGATTGATCCAGGCCATCCTCAGAAGGCCCCCACTTTGCACTGAAATCGATATGTGAAGCTGACAATACTTTTTGCAAGCCCTTTATTCAAGGAATACAGGATCAACGGAAGCACTTTTTGCATTCTCTTGAGAGACGCTGAGAAGACGTTTGCACTTTAAGGGAGGTTTAGGGCACTGTAACTGTGCAACGGATAGATGTGTGAAAGAGATGTGGACTGATATATTGATTACTGAGCATGAGATCTAATATTTGGATCATCATCATAATCAGAAGAGAGGATCCGAGCTGCCCGCCCCCCCAGCTGTCCAAAGCAGGGGGGTTGGGAGGGGTTCATGACTGCAGGAGGGACTGCCTAGGAGAAAGAATGGGGGCAGGAGAGGGAAAGGGGGCTCTGAAATTGACCCCCTCAGCATATAGGCACAAAGACACCTATTTCCCTCTCTGCCTTCTCTTGATCCTCTCAGTTAGAAATCACCTTCCCCTTGGAGAAGAGAGCCCCGTGGCGCAGAGTGGTAAAGCTGCAGTGCTGCAGTCCTAAGCTCTGCTCACGATCTGAGTTCGATCCAGGGCGGAAGCTGGGTTTTCAGGTAGCCGGCTCGAGGCTAACCCAGCCTTCCATCCTTCCGAGGTCGGTAAAATGCGGACCCAGCTTGCTAGGGGGAAAGTGTAGAGGACTGGGGAAGGCAAGGGCAAACCACCCCGTAGAAAGTCTGCCGTGAAAACGTTGTGAAAGCAACGTCACCCCAGATTCTGAAACGACTGGTGCTTGCGCAGGGGACCTTTCCTTTCCTTCCAACGTAGAGATCAGTTCCCCGGGAGAAAATGGCCCACCCAGGACAGCCCCGGCTTGCAATGATCCCCGCCTCCCTCCAGAACATAAAAGTTTATCCCCCCCCCTTCTCCAAGACTTACTTCCAAGTAAACTTTCCAGGGATCCGGCTGCTGCAAAGCGTTTCTCTCCTGCTGCTGCTCTCTGTGTCACATAAGAACATAAGAGAAGCCCTGTTGGATCAGGCCAGTGGCCCCTCCAGTCCAACACTCTGTGTCACATAAGAACTTAAGAGAAGCCCTGTTGAATCAGGCCACTGGCCCCTCCAGTCCAACACTCTGTGTCACATAAGAGAAGCCATGTTGGATCAGGCCAGTGGCCCGTCCAGTCCAACACTCTGTGTCACGTAAGAACATAAGAGAAGCCCTGTTGAATCGGGCCAATTGCCTATCCAGTTCAACACTCTGTGTCACATAAGAACATAAGAGAAGCCATCTTGGATCAGGCCAATGGCCCATCCATTCCAACACTCTGTGTCACATAAGAAAAGCCCTGTTGGATTAGGCCAGTGGCCCATCCATTCCAACACTCTGTGTCACATAAGAACATAAGAGAAGCCATGTTGGATCAGGCCAGTGGCGTCTCCAGTCCAACACTCTGTGTCACATAAGAACATAAGAGAAGCCCTGTTGGATCAGGCCAGTGGCCCCTCCAGTCCAACACTCTGTGTCACGTAAGAACATAAGAGAAGCCCTGTTGAATCAGGCCAATTGCCCATCCAGTTCAACACTCTGTGTCACATAAGAACATAAGAGAAGCCATGTTGGATCAGGCCAATGGCCCATCCAGTCCAACACTCTGAGTCACATAAGAACATAAGAGAAGCCCTGTTGGATCAGGCCAATGGCCCATGCAGTCCAACACTCTGAGTCACATAAGAACATAAGAGAAGCCCTGTTGGATCAGGCCAATGGCCCATCCAATCCAGCACTCTGAGTCCCATAAGAACATAAGAGAAGCCATGTTGGATCAGGCCAATGGCCCATCCAGTCCAACACTCTGAGTCCCATAGGAACATAAGAGAAGCCATGTTGGATCAGGCCAATGGCCCATCCAGTCCAACACTCTGTGTCACACAGTGGCCAATATATGTGTGTGTGTATACACACACACACACATATGTATATACTATGGCTAATAGCCACAGATGGACCTCTCCTCCAGAAGTTGATCCATTCCCTTCTTGAAGCTTTCTATGATTGTAGCCGCCAGCACCTCCTGTGGCAGTGAATTCCACATGATAAGCACCCTTTGGGTGAAGAAGTACTTCCTTTTATCCGTTCTAACCCAACTGCTCAGCAATTTCATCGAATGCCCACGAGTTCTTGTATTGTGAGAAAGGGAGAAAAGTACTTCTTTCTCTACTTTCTCCATCCCCTGCATAATCTTGTAAACCTCTATCATGTCAGCCCGCAGTCGACGTTTCTCCAAGCTAAAGACCCCCAAGCGTTTTAACCTTTCATCATAGGGAGTGTTCCACACCTTTAACCATTCTAGTTTAACCCTTTTCTGGACTTTCTCCAATGCTATAATAGCCTTTCTGAGGTGCGGTGACCAGAGTTGTACACAGTATTCTTAAATTTTTATCTCTATTTTAGTTAGGGTGGCCATAATGTCTGAAGGCCAGCCAGGGACACCTTGGGGGGGGGGTCCCATTGTTGTGGGACCCAGGGGGCCGGCGCGGTGGCCCGCTGAAGCAGCCTGTCGGTCACTTCCGGGTTCCTGTCCTGCATCTCGACCTGTGTTATTAGTGACAGGCTGCTTCAGTGGGCCACCACGACGGCCCCCTGGGTCCCACAACGATGGGACTGATGCCACAGGGACGGGCTCGAAACACTCTATAACCCCTCAAAAGAACAGCAGTCTAGCTCGCTTCCCCCGAGCCCTGCCGCCATAAGCCTCAAGGGGGCTCATTTTGCGGCATCTCCCGGCAGGAGGGTGGTACCCGTACGGGACACATATCACATGAAAGAGGGGGCGCAGGGCTATCAGAAACAGCCGGCGGAGGGAGTCGGGAGCCCACCCCAATGGGGGATCCACACCCCGAAAGTGATGAAGGTGGCGCAAAAACACAGTGGCCCAAAAACTAGGGGCTATCAGGAGGTCCAGTAGTGGGGCCAGGACAAGAAGCCCTCCCACTGTTGCCCCCCACTCTTGGAAACAGCAGCATACAGCAGTGGGAGGGAGTCTCAGAGTGGTCACAATCTCCTTTACATTCCCGCCCCCCCAAAAAAACAGACACCCTGTGAGGTAGGTGGGGCTGAGAGAGCTCTCACAGAAGCTGCCCTTTCAAGGACAACTCCTACGAGAGCTATGGCTGACCCAAGGCCATTCCAGCAGCTGCAAATGGAGGAATGGGGAATCAAAACTCGTTCTCCCAGATAAGAGTTTACACACTTAACCACTACACCAAACTGGCTCTCAACATTGTTATACTGAAGATAATTAAAAGCTGACAGCATTTAAAATAAATGTATATGTGTCATTTGGAGTCCTGTTTAGCCAAAGGCAAGCCATTGGGGGGAGGGGGGAGAGAATACAGCTCATACATAGTGCTACCAACCTCCAGGTGGGGCCTGGAGTTCTGGAATTACAAATGGTCTCTGAACTAGAGAGACCAGTTCCCCTGAAGGGAATGGGAATTTCAAAGGGCAGACTCCAGGGCATCATATCTCTGCTGCCTCCCTCCCCTCCTCTCCCCAAGACCTGCCTTCCCCAGGTACTGTCCCCCAAATCTCCAAGAATTTGGCAACCCTAGTGTGTAGCCTAATATGCAAAGGAGGCCCTGCTACAAAAAAAGCCCTGGCAGAAAGTATTACGTTGCAGCCAATTCATGGCAACCTCTAATGTTCTTATAGACGGTGTGGCGGAACTGGCCCAATTCTGCGTTCAGACCCAGTCCCACCAACTCCCTTTTGAGTTGCCAACTCCTGAAGGGAGCCTATCTTCTTCCCGCCACTAGGGCACGCTGCCACCACCTGCTCAATTTAGGAGTTCCTGACCGAGTGGAACAGGACTCCCAATCCCCCTCGCCAGTTCCGAGGCCTGGCCTCAAGGTCCTCTGCAAACCTAGCACCTGGTTGTGACACAGACCAAAGTCCTTCTTTGGGAGACCCCTGGAGGATTGGCACCCTTGCCAACTGCATGCCTTCCCCCTCCCCTCTTGCTGTAATGTGGTCTAAGGTGGTTGGGGAAGCGACTACCTTTTAAAAAGACAAATATTAAACACAACTATACACGGGCATTTTAAAACAGTGAGCAGAAGAAATAAACCAAACTAGGTGAAAACGCTCCTTCTTTCCCTAATGTATAATCTGCCCTGACCAGCACAGACTGACTCACCAGTCCAACTGACTGAACTCAAAGCCCAATTCAAACTGCTGGCTTCATGCCAAACCCAGTTCCCGCCCAGGAGCTGGTTTTCCCTCCCCTCCTGCAGCCTTCTGGGAGACCAGCCTGAAAGACTTCCTGCCTCTCTAGGAGGCCTCCTCAGAATTGCTGCTTCCAGACAGGAGGGAAGGGGGGGGGGGGAGTAAGAAACTAGGCCGAAGCCTGACTCCAGTCTGATGGCCTCTTCCTGCCAACTCCCAGATAACCATAGAGTAAAATGGCATTTCTCCACAGGCAACTTTTAAGAGGGGATTGGATAAACATGTGGCAGAGCAGAGGTCCATCAGTGGCTATTAGCCACATGGTATAATGGAACTCTCTGTCTGGGGCAAGTGATGCTCTGGGGGGGTGGGCAACAGTGGGAGGGCTTCTAGTGCCCTGGCCCCACTGGTAGACCTCCTGATGGCACCTGTTTTTTTGGCCACTGTGACATTTAAGTAAACGGAGGGGAGGGCTCTATGCCCAGGGGAACCCCCCCCCCCCTTTTTTTTGATGCCCTAGTGTTAACCGGTTTTAGGAGCTATGCTCCTGTCCAATAACAATGACCAGGCTGGAGACCTTCTTGTTCATAGAAACAGCTTTACTTACGTATCTGCAGATGACGGAGAGAGGTGCAGGCCAAACAAAATGCCCTCTCTGCCTATTTGGCCAAGCCCCTTGCCTTTTATAGATTCCCGACGCGATTTTTCCCTCTCTTGTTCCGTGGCAGTCTGCCATTGGCCAGAACTCACATTCTAAGCTAAGCCGGCCATTGGTCAAGTAGGCCATTAGGGCAGGTATTAGCTATAGAACTACTTTGGGTTTGGAATTTTATACTCAATTGGGTTATTACATGAACAAGGGGAAGAAGTTATTGAACGGATACCTTTTGCCTTATATGGTTATAGGATGTTTGTACCTATTATGGTCATAGCCCAAGCCTAAGCGACGTGGAAGCTAGACTGCGTCGATTGGCGGTTAGCCTCAGAGTAAGGGAGGGATCTGTGACGTCAGGAACAACCCTATGAAAGGCAAGGGCTTGGCCAAACTTAGCCAGAGAAACACAACCTTGCTACCTTGTTGTTTCTCTCCTCTTTTGCAAAAGTGAAAATAAAGCGGTTTTCTCTGAACAACAAAGCCTACAGCCTGGTAATTGTCTCTTGGGTGGGGCATTGTCCCAAAAACCGGTTGACAATTTCTGGTGTCATAAGTGGGATCAAAGGCCCCTTTTGGGGTTGGGCCTCTGGTCCATTGGAGGGTAGGGCGAACGCTCCTCTCCTGTGAATTTGGAGGGATCCCCAGCCAAGTTTGGCTGCCAACTCACTGTTTGAGGCGCAGCCCCCTGTTTTCCAAGAACCCACCAGGAGGCGTTCAGTCAGAAAACCAGAACCCGGAGAAGGAGTCTGCCTTGCGAGACCGGTGAGTAGAAGTCTGTAACGTGGGGTGGACTGGACAACCTAGCTCCGGGTGTTGAGGCCTGTTTGTTGGTGTGAGTGGTGTGTGTTTGGACTCTGCAGTTCTCTCTGCTGGCCGTGAGTTCCGGGGGCAAGAGTCAGAGTCGTGAGCAACAGTCTAAACCCTTGTGTGTCCCGGCTTTGAGGAGCCCTTACCTCTCAGCCAAAACTCCCTCCCTTGTGTTTTTGTCTGGTATTGGGGATGGGAAATCAGACGTCAAAGGTAAAGAAGACAGGTACCAAAGGGAAAGGGAATTCCATTGGGGACGCCCAGACTTCAGGAAGGCCGAAGGGGCCTGGAAGTCCGAAGTCAGGAATTCCCTGGGAGAGCCCGTTAGGGAGGCTGATCTCCAACTGGGAGGGCTTGCCCAAACTTTGGAGAGGCCAGAGTTGGGAATTGAGGCCCCTGAGTAAATGGTTTGCTTGTGAATTATTGTATGGCTGTATTTTGATATTGGGTCACTTAAGGTGGCCACAAATGAGGTTCCTGTAAAACAACACAGGCATATGAGATTCATTGTTTATATTTGTAACAGGAGCCTGGTCCCAGAGTGGGAAAGGAAGCTCCGTACATTTGCTGTGAATAGCCTTCATTAGATGGCTATTGCTCCCCAGCCTCCTTAAGGTGGCCTGGGAGAAGCCTAAACAAAACAATCAGAAAATGTCTTCATTTGACCCTTTAGAATATAAGCCCATCTGCTCCCCATGCAAGGAGGGAGAGAGAAAGGAGGGGGGAAAGACGAAGTGGCTGTGGCTGCCCCCCCCCCTTTGCTCTCCTGTGGGCGAGATAGTGGCTGCCTTTAGTGGAGAAAGGCAGGGTCATCTCCTCTCTTACAAAGAGGCGGAGACTAAAAAGAGTTGAAAATTATTTTTTACAAAAGGAGAGAAAGCCCCGGCAATCATTGAAGCCGGAGGGGGAAAAAAAATATATATATATATATATATATATATATATATATATATATATATATATATATATATATATCGTATTTTACGGACCATAAGACGCACTTTTCCCCCCCAAAAAAGTGGGGGGGAAAGTGTGTGCGTCCTATGGACCGAATACTGCATGGCTGAAACTCAAATACTGGAACCGATCGATTCCGGAGAGGAGAGCTGTCGCCCCCCACCCCCGCCTCCTCCTCCTCCAGCACTGCCACGAGCCTCGCTCCACAAAAAATAATGCAAATTGCAGCGGGAGGGAGGTAGAGCGAAGGAGGAAGCGGAGCTGCGCGATCGAAAGCAGCCCCTTGCTGGGCGTCCTGGTCCCTGATCCCAGCTCTGCAGGCTCCTTCTGCTCAACTGCGGAGAGGAGAGAAGCAGCCTAGACGGCGATCATGCCCTTCGCTTCCCTTTAGGAAGAAACCCAAACAAAAGCTTTGCAAGCCGGCAAAAAGGGGGGGGGGAGAAGAAGCCTCCCGGCGGCGGGCTGTGCAGAAACGGAGAGGAGAGGAGAGAAGAGAAGAGAAGCAGCCTGTGCCCTCCAGCGTAGGCGGCGATCATGCCCTTCGCTTCCCTTTAGGAAGAAACCCAAACAAAAGCTTTGCAAGCCGGCAAAAAGGGGGGGGGGAGAAGAAGCCTCCCGGCGGCGGGCTGTGCAGAAACGGAGAGGAGAGGAGAGAAGAGAAGAGAAGCAGCCTGTGCCCTCCAGCGTAGGCGGCGATCATGCCCTTCGCTTCCCTTTAGGAAGAAACCCAAACAAAAGCTTTGCAAGCCGGCAAAAAGGGGGGGGGGAGAAGAAGCTTCCCGGCGGCGGGCGTGCAGAAAGGGGCCCGATCCCCCCTCCTCCTCCTCGCATGGGCTCTATGGAGCTGCGGGTGCCACAGCAGCGCCTTGCTGGGCGTCCTGGTCCCTGATCCCGGCTCTGCAGGCTCCTTCTGCTCAACTGCGGAGAGGAGAGAAGCAGCCTAGACGGCGATCATGCCCTTCGCTTCCCTTTAGGAAGAAACCCAAACAAAAGCTTTGCAAGCCGGCAAAAAGGGGGGGGGGAGAAGAAGCTTCCCGGCGGCGGGCTGTGCAGAAAGGGGCCCGATCCCCCCTCCTCCTCCTCGCATGGGCTCTATGGAGCTGTGGGTGCCACAGCAGCGCCTTGGTGCATGTCCTGGGCCCCGATCCCAGCTCTGCAGTCTCCCTCTGCTCGACTGCACCTAGGGCCAGAGAGGAGAGAGACAGGACCGCAGTTTCTCCTTCTTTAGGCGGCCAGGCGCTCCCGATCCCCACCAGCCTCCCGGTGAGGAGCTGCTCCAAATCCATTTATAGCCCCCCCCCCCGCAGGCCGGCTGCCTCCCTCCCAGGCAGCGCCAGGTCTCTGGATCGGGGCCCAGGACGGCACCAAGGCGCTGCTGTGGAACCCGCAGCTCCATAGAGCCCATGCGAGGAGGAGGAGGAGGGATTGGATTTCTTGGTAAAGGGAAGCGAAGGGCATGATCGCCGCCTACGCTGGAGGGCACAGGCTGCTTCTCTTCTCTCCTCTCCGTTTCTGCACAGCCCACCGCCGGGAGGTTTCTTCTCCCCCCCCCCCTTTTTGCCGGCTTGCAAAGCTTTTGTTTGGGTTTCTTTCTAAAGGGAAGCGAAGGGCATGATCGCCGTCTAGGCTGCTTCTCTCCTTTCCGCAGTTGGCTCCACTCCCAAAGTCTCCTGGCTCCACCCCCAAAGTTCCCAGATACGGTACGGTATTTCTTGAATTGGACTTGACAACCCTAGAATGGAGTCACTCCCTTAAGTACGGTAAATGGAGTCTCCTTTCAGTCCATTACTGTGTTACACCATGGATCATGTCCAAACGCTGTTGAGCTTTCTAAGGGGTACTGAAACTGTATGTGTGGATGCATTTGTTGCACCTGATGCAAGAGCAGTGCCTACTATCCATTCATCACATTTTTTTCTCACCTTTCCTGGGAGGAACTTGAGGAGGCTTACATGTATGGTTAGTGCTCAATGGTAAACATTGAAGAAATGATACTGACAGTCCCTTCATTTCTTGCAGAAAAATACCATACTACAGTACCTCATTCTACCAGTGCAAGCATGATAAAGCAGAAAAGGCTAGCATATAAAATTCCTTTTAAACTGGAGGTAGTAAAATATGCTAAGGAGCATGGAAACAGAGCAGCAGAGAGACATTTTGGGCCTCCTCCAACGGAAAAAATGATAAGAGAGTGGAGGAAACAGGAGGATCAGCTGCAAAAAGCAGATAAAAGTAAGCACACTTTCCGTGGGCATGCTGCAAAGTGGCCACAGTTGGAGGTGGACTTGAGAGAATGGATCGTACGTCACCGGAATAATGGCTTCTGTGTGTCTACAAAAATGATCATGTTTGAAGCGAAACGCATTGCTATAGAGAAAGGCATTCAGGGTTTTACAGGATCACCATCATGGTGCTTCAGATTTATGAGGCGACATAGTCTTGCTATGCGGACCAAAACTAGAATTGCGCAAAAAATGCCAAAAGAATATGAATCCAAAATTCTGTCCTTTCATAAATTTGTTATAGATGCTAGGGAGAAACATGGCTTTGAAATTGGCCAGATTGGGAATATGGATGAAGTCCCGCTAACCTTTGATGTGCCATCTAATAGGACTGTAGATCTGAAGGGTGCTAAAACCATCACTGTGAAAACTTCAGGGCATGAGAAGACCCATTACACAGCTGTGTTGTCCTGCTGTGCCGATGGCACCAAATTGCCACCCATGTTGATTTTCAAAAGGAAAACATTTCCAAAAGAAGTGATTCCACGAGGAGTTGTTGTACATGTACATGAGAAAGGATGGATGGATGAAAATGGAATGAGAGTATGGGTTGAAAAGGTGTGGTCCAAACGTCCTGGAGGACTTCTGAAAAAACCTGCCTTATTAGTGCTTGACCAGTTTAGAGCACATATTAGCGAACCAACAAAAAAGTGCTTCAAAGAAGTGAAGACTCATCTAGCTGTAATTCCCGGAGGTCTTACCAGCCAGTTGCAACCTCTTGATGTTTCCATCAACAAGCCATTTAAGGTCTTAATGAGAGAAGAGTGGAACAAATGGATGGCTGCTGGTAATCATGATCTGACACCTACTGGACGGATGAAAAGGCCCACCATCACTCAAGTTTGTGAATGGGTGAAAACATCATGGGACTCAGTGAAGGAGGAGATCATTGTAAAGTCATTCAAAAAATGTGGCATTAGCAATGCCTTAGATGGAAGTGAAGACGATCTCTTATATGAAGACAGTGAAGAAAGTGATTGTGAGCAAATGAGCTTCCTAAATTCTGACTCTAGCGATGATGAGTTCTTGGGTTTTCCAGAAAACTAGAGTACTCAAACCTTTAAGTCTCTCCATTTGTTAATGACAGTGATAATGGTTCTTAATGCCACTGTTGACTGCTGTTTTGCACTTTACATGGTTCAAATGTTATTGTTATAATTTATTAAATATTTTATTACACTATTTGGTTCAGAATATTTTTTTTCCTGTTTTCCTCCTCTAAAAACTAAATGCGTCTTATGGTCAGGTGCGTCTTATGGTCCGAAAAATACGGTATATATATATAAAGAATTAAAGGCCCCCTTGGGTAAGTGCCTATGGGAGAAATCTGGAGGGAGAGAGATCAATAGAACAGTGGCAGAGGCAGAAGCCGCTTTCCCAGATGCAACACCGGCTGACTGGGATTTACAAACACCCCAGGGAGGGAAGGGTGTGAAACTTTCCCACAGTTTATGTTGCAGAGGTTTGAGTGGAGAATCATCCTCAGGAACGTAAACACTTAGAGGGCTTTTGAGTATGGTAAGAGAAAGACAAGGGAGAGGTAGAGGAAGATGAGGAAGAAATTAGTGAAGAAAAATCAGAAGTGAAGCAGAAGACTGATAGTGATGTAGAAACTGCAAGTCAGGAAGAAGAGGAGGGGGTGAAAAGACAGCCCTCTTACAGCTTGCAGTTTGTAAACAGTGGGTGTGAGAGTATATTCAGGAATGCAAATGTTATAGGCATAAAAATCTGACTGGAAATAGATTTAAAAAGGCTGCAAGAATCATTATTTTATATAGAGGTAATTTTTTTTATTGACACTAGTGGTTACTTAGAAGGATTAGACAAAATTTGGGAGGATAATTATATTTATGGCTTGGATTCAGTGCAGAATTTCAGCTGCACTGGGTCTCTGTGTCATTTTATTGATTACATTGGCTTCCACTGTGTAATCTTAAGAAAGGTGAACTTAAATATATATATATATATATGTTGGAGAGCCGATGCCCCGGTATATCAACCCTTTTGTCATTCTGAAGTACAAGAGAACTGTATCAAAAGGTCCTCGTAATATGAAAGAATGTTATTAAAAAAAAAACTAGAGCTGACACACTCAGTGTCTAAAAGAGGTCTTGATATGAGGAGGTTTAAATATGTGTCACAGTTTGGTATGAAGGGTTTTTGAATGTAGTCGTGAGACAGGGGTCACAAAACCCAGGTTTGCAGAGACAGAACGAGAGCAGAGAAGAGGGGGTAAATCGTGAAGCGGGAGCAAGGACGGGGTTGAAACAGAAGAATTGGTGAGGCAGGCAAGGTGTTATGAGGATTTGGCATGGAGGGGTTTCAGGGTGGTCTGGCATTTAGTCCCCCCTTAGTCGAGCCTTTGTTAACTTTAAGGATGGGCGAGCTAGGTATAGATGTGGAATTTTTGGTGGATTCAGGAGCTCTCTCTCGGCTTGGCTTCGCGAACGAAGATTTAAGAAGGGTGCAGTAGTCCACGTCTGCTCCAGGCTCGCTGGTGGCTGACAAGACCAATGTGGGACAGGCAGGTCCGGCCACAGTGGCTGCAGGGAAAAGTCTGATTTAGGGTTGGTGCTGTAGCAGTGCGATTCTTCCTCAATCTCCTTTTGTGGAGAATGTATACAAATGTTGTGTCAGAAGGAATGTTGGAGGCAGGGAAATGTAAAACTCTGAAAAGGGCTATAAGAACAAATGCTATCATGAAATGTTTTGTAGAGGGAGATGCCTGGTATAGCAGGAGGTAATTTGTATACGTGTATGTGAGAAAATGTGTGCTGTATCTGTTTTCTCCTTTTAAGTCTCATAGGGAACACTCAGGAGCAATTAGGTCTAATCTGGAAAGGTGGCCCATATTAGGAGGGTATTGTAAAATTGTGGAAATAGAAAATTGTGAGGGCTCAGTGCCCATTTTAAAACCCCCTCAAGTTCAATGCAAGAGGAGGGCAGGTGTGGAGCTGCATGGGTTCCTTTGGATGCCTAATACAGGCATTTGCCTGTTGGGAGTTAGAGATTTAATGTGCAAATTGGGTCTGTGCAGTCAGTATGACTGCGCTGAAAGAAGTGCATGAAACAAACAAACAAAAATTGACCCCAAAGTTTGGGCGTGCCCAGGCAACCCAGGACTGTTACAGAACCCCCCCCCCCCCCCAGTAAAATAAGTGTATACTGTGATTGATTTGAAATCTTTTTTTTCTGTGTTCCCCTGGCCAGTGAGTGGCCTCACACTGACACTGGCCATTTGACCAGGTTTCAATGGAAAGTACTGCCCCAGGGGTACACAGAATCCCCCACAATTTTGGGGGAAGCATTGGCTTCTGTATTACAAGAATGGAAAATGTAGATGACTTGTTGCTAAGTGGGGTTGTACATGTGTTTGGGGAACTATGGTGCGAAAAAGGTCTGCTAACATCCCAGGAAAAGAACCTTGCCCACCATAATCTAGTTAAGAAGACCCTGCAGGCCCTGTCATTGCCTGCACAGGTTGCTGTCATATATGTACTAGTCTTAGAACAAATGGATAATGTTCATTCATTCAGTGTAAGGAGAAGGGGTATAAAAGCCAGGAGGCCCCACCTTTCCTCAATCTTTAAAGTTCTGTGTGCTAGCTTTCTGACATGTTGTGCCATTCCTTGCTGGAGTCTCTCAGCAATCCTCTAGTTTAAGGCTCAGAGTTAATCCCCCCTCCCTTCTGTACAACATTGTATCTTTAGTCGACAGCAGCTAACATTTTCTCTGGTGAAATTCTTCTCAGCAAAACTGCATGAAGAAAATGGCTGAGGTGAAAGTTCTAGAATATGTACAGAGATAAAGGGACATGCGCATAATTCCTGTTGCTGGGTCAAACATGTTGTAACTTTTAAGATTTGCCTTATATGGCTAAGACCCTTGACCAATGGCCGGCTTAGCTTAGAATGTGAGTTCTGGCCAATGGCAGACTGCCACGGAACAAGAGAGGGAAAAATCGCGTCGGGAATCTATAAAAGGCAAGGGGCTTGGCCAAATAGGCAGAGAGGGCATTTTGTTTGGCCTGCACCTCTCTCCGTCATCTGCAGATACGTAAGTAAAGCTGTTTCTATGAACAAGAAGGTCTCCAGCCTGGTCATTGTTATTGGACAGGAGCATAGCTCCTAAAACCGGTTAACACTAGGGCATCAAAAAAAGGGGGGGGGGTTCCCCTGGGCATAGAGCCCTCCCCTCCGTTTACTTAAATGTCACAGTGGCCCCAAAAACAGGTGCCATCAGGAGGCCTACCAGTGGGGCCAGGGCACTAGAAGCCCTCCCACTGTTGCCCACCCCCCCAGAGCATCACTTGCCCCAGACAGAGAGTTCCATTATACCATGTGGCTAATAGCCACTGATGGACCTCTGCTCTGCCACATGTTTATCCAATCCCCTCTTAAAAGTTGCCTGTGGAGAAATGCCATTTTACTCTATGGTTATCTGGGAGTTGGCAGGAAGAGGCCATCAGACTGGAGTCAGGCTTCGGCCTAGTCTCTTCCTCCCCCCCCCTCCCCTCCTGTCTGGAAGCAGCAATTCTGAGGAGGCCTCCTAGAGAGGCAGGAAGTCTTTCAGGCTGGTCTCCCAGAAGGCTGCAGGAGGGGAGGGAAAACCAGTTCCTGGGCGGGATATTCGAGGTTTTTGGCGGGAAGCCGGCAGTTTGAATTGGGCTTTGAGTTCAGTCAGTTGGACTGGTGAGTCAGTCTGTGCTGGATGGTATGGTCAGGGCAGATTATACATTAGGGGAAGAAGGAGCGTTTTCACCTAGTTTGGTTTATTTCTTCTGCTCACTATTTTAAAATGCCCGTATATAGTTGTGTTTAATATTTGTCTTTTTAAAAGGTAGTCGCTTCCCCAACCGCCTTAGACCACATTACAGCAAGAGGGGAGGGGGAAGGCATGCAGTTGGCAAGGGTGCCAATCCTCCAGGGGTCTCCCAAAGAAGGACTTTGGTCTGTGTCACAACCAGGTGCTAGGTTTGCAGAGGACCTTGAGGCCAGGCCTCGGAACTGGCGAGGGGGATTGGGAGTCCTGTTCCACTCGGTCAGGAACTCCTAAATTGAGCAGGTGGTGGCAGCGTGCCCTAGTGGCGGGAAGAAGATAGGCTCCCTTCAGGAGTTGGCAACTCAAAAGGGAGTTGGTGGGACTGGGTCTGAACGCAGAATTGGGCCAGTTCCGCCACACCGTCTATAAGAACATTAGAGGTTGCCATGAATTGGCTGCAACTTAATACTTTCTGCCAGGGCTTTTTTTGTAGCAGGGCCTCCTTTGCATATTAGGCTACACACTAGGGTTGCCAAATTCTTGGAGATTTGGGGGACAGTACCTGGGGAAGGCAGGTCTTGGGGAGAGGAGGGGAGGGAGGCAGCAGAGATATGATGCCCTGGAGTCTGCCCTTTGAAATTCCCATTCCCTTCAGGGGAACTGGTCTCTCTAGTTCAGAGACCATTTGTAATTCCAGAACTCCAGGCCCCACCTGGAGGTTGGTAGCACTATGTATGAGCTGTATTCTCTCCCCCCCTCCCCCCAATGGCTTGCCTTTGGCTAAACAGGACTCCAAATGACACATATACATTTATTTTAAATGCTGTCAGCTTTTAATTATCTTCAGTATAACAATGTTGAGAGTCAGTTTGGTGTAGTGGTTAAGTGTGTAAACTCTTATCTGGGAGAACGAGTTTTGATTCCCCATTCCTCCATTTGCAGCTGCTGGAATGGCCTTGGGTCAGCCATAGCTCTCGTAGGAGTTGTCCTTGAAAGGGCAGCTTCTGTGAGAGCTCTCTCAGCCCCACCTACCTCACAGGGTGTCTGTTTTTTTTTTGGGGGGGGGGAATGTAAAGGAGATTGTGACCACTCTGAGACTCCCTCCCACTGCTGTATGCTGCTGTTTCCAAGAGTGGGGGGCAACAGTGGGAGGGCTTCTTGTCCTGGCCCCACTACTGGACCTCCTGATAGCCCCTAGTTTTTGGGCCACTGTGTTTTTGCGCCACCTTCATCACTTTAGGGGTGTGGATCCCCCATTGGGGTGGGCTCCCGACTCCCTCCGCCGGCTGTTTCTGATAGCCCTGCGCCCCCTCTTTCATGTGATATGTGTCCCGTACGGGTGCCACCCTCCTGCCGGGAGATGCCGCAAAATGAACCCCCTTGAGGCTTATGGCGGCAGGGCTCGGGGGAAGCGAGCTAGACTGCTGTTCTTTTGAGGGGTTATAGAGTGTTTCGAGCCCGTCCCTGTGGCATCGGTCCCATCGTTGTGGGACCCAGGGGGCCGTCGTGGTGGCCCACTGAAGCAGCCTGTCACTAATAACACAGGTCGAGATGCAGGACAGGAACCCGGAAGTGACCGACAGGCTGCTTCAGCGGGCCACCGCGCCGGCCCCCTGGGTCCCACAACAATGGGACCCCCCCCCCAAGGTGTCCCTGGCTGGCCTTCAGACATTATGGCCACCCTAACTAAAATAGAGATAAAAATTTAAGAATACTGTGTACAACTCTGGTCACCGCACCTCAGAAAGGCTATTATAGCATTGGAGAAAGTCCAGAAAAGGGTTAAACTAGAATGGTTAAAGGTGTGGAACACTCCCTATGATGAAAGGTTAAAACGCTTGGGGGTCTTTAGCTTGGAGAAACGTCGACTGCGGGCTGACATGATAGAGGTTTACAAGATTATGCAGGGGATGGAGAAAGTAGAGAAAGAAGTACTTTTCTCCCTTTCTCACAATACAAGAACTCATGGGCATTCGATGAAATTGCTGAGCTGTCAGGTTAGAATGGGTAAAAGGAAGTACTTCTTCACCCAAAGGGTGATTATCATGTGGAATTCACTGCCACAGGAGGTGGTGGCGGCTACAATCATAGAAAGCTTCAAGAAGGGAATGGATCAACTTCTGGAGGAGAGGTCCATCTGTGGCTATTAGCCATAGTATATACATATGTGTGTGTGTGTGTGTATACACACACACATATATTGGCCACTGTGTGACACAGAGTGTTGGACTGGATGGGCCATTGGCCTGATCCAACATGGCTTCTCTTATGTTCTTATGGGACTCAGAGTGTTGGACTGGATGGGCCATTGGCCTGATCCAACATGGCTTCTCTTATGTTCTTATGGGACTCAGAGTGCTGGACTGGATGGGCCATTGGCCTGATCCAACAGGGCTTCTCTTATGTTCTTATGTGACTCAGAGTGTTGGACTGCATGGGCCATTGGCCTGATCCAACAGGGCTTCTCTTATGTTCTTATGTGACTCAGAGTGTTGGACTGGATGGGCCATTGGCCTGATCCAACATGGCTTCTCTTATGTTCTTATGTGACACAGAGTGTTGAACTGGATGGGCAATTGGCCTGATTCAACAGGGCTTCTCTTATGTTCTTACGTGACACAGAGTGTTGGACTGGAGGGGCCACTGGCCTGATCCAACAGGGCTTCTCTTATGTTCTTATGTGACACAGAGTGTTGGACTGGAGACGCCACTGGCCTGATCCAACATGGCTTCTCTTATGTTCTTATGTGACACAGAGTGTTGGAATGGATGGGCCACTGGCCTAATCCAACAGGGCTTTTCTTATGTTCTTATGTGACACAGAGTGTTGGAATGGATGGGCCATTGGCCTGATCCAAGATGGCTTCTCTTATGTTCTTATGTGACACAGAGTGTTGAACTGGATAGGCAATTGGCCCGATTCAACAGGGCTTCTCTTATGTTCTTACGTGACACAGAGTGTTGGACTGGACGGGACACTGGCCTGATCCAACATGGCTTCTCTTATGTGACACAGAGTGTTGGACTGGAGGGGCCAGTGGCCTGATTCAACAGGGCTTCTCTTAAGTTCTTATGTGACACAGAGTGTTGGACTGGAGGGGCCACTGGCCTGATCCAACAGGGCTTCTCTTATGTTCTTATGTGACACAGAGAGCAGCAGCAGGAGAGAAACGCTTTGCAGCAGCCGGATCCCTGGAAAGTTTACTTGGAAGTAAGTCTTGGAGAAGGGGGGGAGGATAAACTTTTATGTTCTGGAGGGAGGCGGGGATCATTGCAAGCCGGGGCTGTCCTGGGTGGGCCATTTTCTCCCGGGGAATTGATCTCTACGTTGGAAGGAAAGGAAAGGTCCCCTGCGCAAGCACCAGTCGTTTCAGAATCTGGGGTGACGTTGCTTTCACAACGTTTTCACGGAAGACTTTCTACGGGGTGGTTTGCCCTTGCCTTCCCCAGTCCTCTACACTTTCCCCCTAGCAAGCTGGGTCCGCATTTTACCGACCTCGGAAGGATGGAAGGCTGGGTTAGCCTCGAGCCGGCTACCTGAAAACCCAGCTTCCGCCCTGGATCGAACTCAGATCGTGAGCAGAGCTTAGGACTGCAGCACTGCAGCTTTACCACTCTGCGCCACGGGGCTCTCTTCTCCAAGGGGAAGGTGATTTCTAACTGAGAGGATCAAGAGAAGGCAGAGAGGGAAATAGGTGTCTTTGTGCCTATATGCTGAGGGGGTCAATTTCAGAGCCCCCTTTCCCTCTCCTGCCCCCATTCTTTCTCCTAGGCAGTCCCTCCTGCAGTCATGAACCCCTCCCAACCCCCCTGCTTTGGACAGCTGTGGGGGCGGGCAGCTCGGATCCTCTCTTCTGATTATGATGATGATCCAAATATTAGATCTCATGCTCAGTAATCAATATATCAGTCCACATCTCTTTCACACATCTATCCGTTGCACAGTTACAGTGCCCTAAACCTCCCTTAAAGTGCAAACGTCTTCTCAGCGTCTCTCAAGAGAATGCAAAAAGTGCTTCCGTTGATCCTGTATTCCTTGAATAAAGGGCTTGCAAAAAGTATTGTCAGCTTCACATATCGATTTCAGTGCAAAGTGGGGGCCTTCTGAGGATGGCCTGGATCAATCTCTCAGGGATTTCTTTGCCACTGTAGTAAACTTTCTTGGTTATTTATTCAGGGTAGTTGATTGATTATTTCGGCTTCAGCCCCCTAGAGGTTGGTTACTCTGTTAGGCAGTAGTTTTGTTCAGCTTTGGAAGCGGAGTTTGTCGGGGATAAGCGATAATCAGTGGAAGAAAAGTTAACTGTATGAAACTGGTATTCTCTTGCTGGTCTTTTTCATTCTGCAAACCGACAACCAAAGCTGGCCTTTTGGGGAGTGGGGTGAGTTAAGAAAGGGGTGTGGGCCAGGGGAAGGGAAGTCCAGCCTGCACTGGCTGCAGCCCCATCCTAACCTCTGGATGTGGGGCCAGTGTGGGGCTGGGGCTGCCCAGTAGAGGAGAGGAACATTTGAAATACCCCTGTTACCAAGGAGGAGAGCGCCTAGCAACCCCATTGGTGCTCATGCAAACACCACCCAAGCCCACCAATGAGAGCATTAGGCAACTCCCCTGACAGGCAGAGAGGGGTGGAGCTTGCTGATGTGGCCACGCCCCCAATATATACAAGGCCTGGAGGAACAAAGGCCACACAAGAATCCACCACTGTGAGGAACATGGCATGTAAACACACGGAGGAACCGCGCCTGCTCCAAACTCATCGCCCTGCCCCATCCCTCCACAGCTCACTTGGCAGAGGCAGACGTGACACGATGCCAGATTCCCCCTCCTGCGCTGGGGTTGGGGTGTGAGGACGGGCATCCTTTTGCCAGGCGAGAGGGGCACAGACCCCCAGGCAGCACAACAGGGAGAAACGCCAGAGCACAGTCCCAGGAGGGGTGGGGTGGGGGGGTTCAGATCTTGTTCCGGGAGATGCTGACAAGACTTTGAAGCCTGCCTTTTGGGAGTCAGGAGGCCCGGAAAGGAATCCCAGATGGGATCACATGAATGAATCATTCATGCTGATTGGCTTCTCGCAATGGCAGGTATTTTGGCTGACCCTTCCCCCAACTACCATCTGCACCACTGAGATAATTAGTAGCCATGCAAAGGTCTTCAGAGTCTTTTCATAGGCTTTATTCCAAATAGTCTGGAAAATGGCCCTTCTTTCAGGGTGAGTGGGAATACGGGGCCGAGAGAAAACCGATAATTCTCTGGATGAAGGACTTGTGTTATATTTCCTGCTTCTCTTGGGGAATGGAGGTTGTACTTATATGTGCATCTCTGTGTCTGCAGGTTTGTGTGTGTGTGTACCTTCCTTTTGACACACTCCTGTCTGTCTCTCTCCATCCCCTCAGGGAGAAGCCTCCCTTCGTAGCCAAATTAATAAAGGCAGCTTTTCAGAGACGGAGGTGACTCAAGAGAAGGAGAAGGAGATGGAAGAGCAGGACCCAGAAGGTCCTGGAGCTGGCAAGAGAGCAAGGAAGAGTCCCCATCCCATCCCACCTGGAAGTGGTGCTGAATTCTGGGAAAGAGCTGTGCCAGAGGTCCTGTCTAAAGACACCACGACCTCAGATGTACTCTGCCAACACTTCCAGCAGTTCTGCTACCAGGAGGCCGATGGGCCCCGAGAGGTTTGCAGCCAGCTCCATCGACTTTCCATCCAGTGGCTGAAGCCGGAGAGGCACACCAAGAAGCAGATCCTGGACCTGGTGATCTTGGGGCAGTTCCTGACTCTCCTGCCCCAGGAAATGCAGGGCTGGGTCAGAGGATGTGGGCCGGAGACCAGTTCCCAGGCGGTGGCCCTGGCCGAAGGTTTCCTCCTGAGTCAGGCAGAGGAGAAGAGGCAGGCAGAACAGGTGAGGGGATTCTCTCCTGTTTGTCTAATTCAAGCAACTAAATCTGACCTTATCTTAAAGTTTCCTTGCCAGATAATTGCCCAGAGCTTCTTCTGCTAGAAGATTTCTGATCCCTGCAGGTACCTCACCAACTCTGCTGAGAGAAGGGTGCAGAATCTGGGAGTGGGGCAGGATCCCTTCCTTGGTCTCTTTTCCATTCCAGCTCTTACCCCTCTCCCTGGCTGCTGTTTCAGATGTGGGGACCCCCTTTGGAGATGGAAGCTGCAATCCCTGAGGCAGAAGGAGCTTCCTTGGAGCAGGGGCAGGGGGTGCAGGCGGTGGAGCGTGCCCAAGATGCCCTCTCCTGTGGTAAGGACTCCTTGTGCCTGAATGCAATTGGGGCAGCCCGTGAATGAGGTGGGAAGAGAGTTCAGGTCCGGGGGGGTGGGAATACGTATTTCTATAGACAACACAGAGTTAATTGGTGGTACTCAATGTCCACAAACCGTGTGCCTCTAAAAGGAGATTAGAAAAATTCCTGGAGGTCAGTGTCTCTCATTATATTAAAAAAAATCACATCTCACCTTCCTTCCATCAGAGTCTCAACTTGCCAAGGTGGGGAGGAAGGTAGATCAGCCTCAGCAGAGCTCTTCAGCCTGGTGAATAAAGGGAAACTTCTGGGGCAGCCGAACTCTGAAAACTTGTCCCTGGGGGCAAATACCAATGGGGAACTGTGGCTTCTGTGCTTGTGCTTGAAGGGTCACCTGGGGGGCTGCTGTGGGCAAAAGGGGGTGGAGGAGGGATGGCAGGCGATGGCCCAGCACTGCCAGGAACTTTGGGGAGGGTCTTGGGGTGGGACTTGGGACAGATGTGATATCTTGTTGAAGTTGCATCTGGCTGAAAATCTGGTTGTGGACTTAGTATGCCCAGAGACACTCTGAAAAATCATTCTTATTACCTTCAACTCTCCAGAACTGCTTGATTCACATCTGGTACATTGTGACGGTGAAGTTTCATGCTATGGCTTTTCCACCAACCCCTTTCCCTCTCCATAGAGCAGGGGTGGCCAATGGTAGATCTCCAGATGTTTTTTGCCTACAACTCCCATCAGCCCCAGCAAGCATGGCCAATAGCTGGGGCTGATGGGAGCTGTAGGCAAAAAACATCTGGAGAGCTACCGTTGTCCACCCCTGCCATAGAGGAAACCCAAGTCTCACAGAAGTCTGAAATATTCTGGCAGCATTTATAATCCCTGAGGCTCATAGGTCCCTGGTGCTTCTCTTCTGTCTCTCCCAGAATGTAATAAAAAGGGTAAGGTCTCACAACCCCAGAAAGGAGGTGTGTGAAGCAGGGAACAAATAAGCCAGCAACCTTCCTTCCTCCCTTGTCTCAGGAACAGGCAGTGAAGAGATGCTGTTGAGCCTTCGTCTTTTCAGAAGGGTAGAAACGGCTGCTGAACCTGCAATCCAGGTAGGAGAGATGGGGGGGGGGCACAGCCCGAGTCCCTCCTATTTTCTCAGAGGACTTTTTGCTCCTTCTGTTTCTACAAGGAGTCTGTGTGAGAGATCCCTTGAATACTATTCCATTTACCCATCCCAAGCCTTCCTTTCCATATCTTCCTAGACAACTCCCTTCCAGTGTGCAACCTCTACCTGGTGTGATCTCTGAAGAGGAGGGGATCTTCTTTTTCTTCCAGGGTCCCTTTTCCTTTGAGGAGGTGTCCGTCTCTTTCACGGAGGCAGAGTGGGCCCTGTTGAATCCAGGCCAAAGAGCTCTGTACAGGGAAGTCATGCTGGAGAACTATGAGAATGTGGCCTCTCTGGGTAAGGATCTTTCATGGGTGCCGTTCCGTTGTGATGAGGAATGAATCCAAATACTGAATAGCACTGCATCATTTTGAGGCATGTCCTACCACTAGGGGAGGGGCTGCGGCTCCCTGGCAGAGGATCTGTGTGGAATGAAAAGACCTGCAGTTCAACCAGCAGCATCTCCAGAGAAAAGGATCAGGTAGGAGGTGAAATGAAAGACTCTGCCTGAGACTCTGGAGAGCCGATGCTGGACTGAGCAGATGATACTGACTCCAAGGGACCAAGGGTCTGATTCAGGATAAGGAAACTTCATGTATTCCTAGAATTGGAACTGACCTCTGGGGGGAGGGGGCAGAAATGCCCATATGCAGTATGCAGCAACGCAAGGTGAAAGAACTGCCGACAGCATCCTTAAATTCTATCATGCAAAAGGGGCTCTTGATCTTCCAGCCACCCAAAAGGTATTTCAAGTGAAGGCAGTTGCAGAAAGGCTCTGTGGCGCTCTGATCGGCCCTTCCTCTTCCAGCTCTGCCCCTCTTCAGAGGGTTCAGACCAAATTCCTTAGAGCGAACCTGCAGGTCCCCAGATGTGTCCCGAGTGTACTGACATGACTAGAAACTGGCACTTTGACAATGGAAGCCAAAATGGCATCACTCCATTTCTGGCTGGAAAGGAACTTTCAGCCTGAGGGACTAGTCCAGGGTGGCCAAACCGTGGCTCTTTCACACAGATTGTGTGGCTCCCAAAGCTCCCACTGCCCTGTCGACCAGCTTGGAGGAGGCAGTTCTCTTTAAATCACTTTTCCAAGCAAAGCCAGCTGGGAGCTTGGAGAATGCAGTAAAAGTTGATTTCTTTTCACCTCTCTCTCCCTCCTCCCTCCCCATCTATTTTCCTCCCTCCCTTCCTTCCTTCCACCCTTCTTCCCTCCCTTCCTTCCTCCCTTCCTGCCACACTCCCTCCCTCCCTTGTTTCCTTCCTTCCTTCCTTCCTCCCTCCCTCCATTCCTTATTTATTTATTTATTTCTCAAATTTATATCCCGCCCTCCCTGCCGAAGCAGGCTCAGGGCGGCTTCCTTCCTTCCCTCCCTCCTTTCCTTTCTTCCCTTCCTCCCTCCCTCACTTCCTCTTCCCTCCCCGATCTTTCTTTCTTTCTTTCTTTCTTTCTTTCTTTCTTTCTTTCTTTCTTTCTTTCTTTCTTTCTTTCTTTCTTTCTTTCTTTCTTTCTTTCTTTCTTTCTTTCTTTCTTTCTTTCTTTCTTTCTTTTCTTTTTTTCTTTTTTTCTTCCTTCCTTCCTTCCTTCCTTCCTTCCTTCCTTCCTTCCTTCCTTCCTTCCTTCCTTCCTTCCACCCTCTCTCTCTTCCACCCTCTCTCCTTTACTCCCTCCCTCCCTTCCTTCCCTCCCTTCCACCATCCCTCCCTTCCTTCCACCTGTAGCAGGAAAGAGTCCTGTGTTGTCCAATTAACATTAAATCATACTTACAAAACGAGGTCTGAGGCGAGATCAGGAAAACAGCTTTCTTTATTTAACGTCCACATGGCCCTGTACACGGGCTGCAGACCCAGGAGTCCAAGCTCGGAGGTCTGAGCGAGCAATTACAGTTGACTGCTGCCTTTTATGTTATTTCTCAATCCATATGCCCACTTTAATACATTTCAGCTGGTTTTATACCGCAAACATTTCTGCACCTGACCCGGTTGCGGTTAGCCTCAAGCCTACTTGTTTATCAGCCTGCTTGCTTCTAACTCTTGTGGGCCTCCTGCAGATGCCTACTTTAACTTCTGCTTTTCCCTATACATCATTACAGTTCCTTGTGTTGATAAAGAGCAATCTTTAGTTCTAATAAACCCTTGCTTCCCTGAAATCCAAACAAGACGATATAGCTAGAAAAATCTTATTTGAGTTTCAAGGCACAAAAGGTTCACTCCTCCATTATAACTGTTACTCCTTTATTCTGTATTCTATGCTAGTATACATATCAGTCTCTCTGCTTAGCAAAAGAGGAAGTGCTTCTTAAACAAGCATGCAGCTTGCGGTTTGCTTAGGATGTTACAAATTTTGCTGCTTGTCTCCTTCGTTTGCTTAGCTGGCAGCCAGTTCCCCTCTTGCTTAGGCAGAACCACACAAAGATTACTAAAAGCGCTTCTGCTTGCCTTATTGACTCTAAGTTTCTTTCAGCCATGAATATATTGGTTAGATATTGATTAATTGGTTTTGGCCTGATGCCACACACCCTCCCTCCTTTCCTTCCTTCATTCCTTCATCCCATCCTTCCTCCCTCCCTCGAACACACCTTGATGTAAAGAAAAACCAGAAAAGCCTTCACAGTGGCTAGATGTGAGGCTCTCCCCTCTGTGGTGCTTGAGGGCAGATTCAGAAGAGATCCAAATTCAGAAGAGAGACTTTGTGAATGTGAGTCTGGGGAGACAGAAAATATTGAGCATCTGATGCTGAGAAGTTAGTGGTATCATGAGGTTCGAGTTAGATTAATTCAGCCTCTTATAAAAGAGATGCCTGGGCAGACAGATGGGAGGGGGACGTATTTTTAAATATTAATTATTCTTGGGGAAAGGTGGATTTGTGGTTCAGATCAGCCAAACTTTCCTTCTATAGTCATATAGATGCTGTTAGATCTAACAGTTTCTTTCTTTCTATCCCAGCAGAAGATGAGCAGAGGAATGTGGAGGGTGAGGAACTTTATCAGAAAATTCCACATAGAGTTAAAAATGAAAACTTGAACAAAATTGTCAAAACCCACAGAGAAGAGAGAACTTTTACATGCCCAGAGAGTGGAAAGACATTGATTAAGAGTGGCAGTCTTCAACGTCATCAGACAACCCACACAGGGGAGAAACCTTTTGAATGCTCAGAGTGTGGAAAGAGATTCAGTGAGAGTGGCCATCTGCAAGGTCATCAGAGAACCCACACAGGGGAGAAACCTTTTGAATGCTCAGAGTGTGGAAAGAGATTCAGTGAGAGTGGCAGTCTTCAACATCATCACAGAACCCACACAGGGGAGAAACCTTTTGAGTGCTCAGAGTGTGGAAAGAGATTCAGTCAGAGTGGCGATCTTCAACGTCATCAGAGAACCCACACAGGGGAGAAACCTTTTGAGTGCTCAGAGTGTGGAAAGAGATTCAGTCGGAGTGGCGATCTTCAACGTCATCAGAGAACCCACACAGGGGAGAAACCTTTTGAATGCTCAGAGTGTGGAAAGAGATTCAGTGAGAGTGGCAGTCTTCAACATCATCACAGAACCCACACAGGGGAGAAACCTTTTGAGTGCTCAGAGTGTGGAAAGAGATTCAGTCAGAGTGGCGATCTTCAATGTCATCAGAGAACCCACACAGGGGAGAAACCTTTTGAGTGCTCAGAGTGTGGAAAGAGATTCAGTCGGAGTGGCGATCTTCAACGTCATCAGAGAACCCACACAGGGGAGAAACCTTTTGAATGCTCAGAGTGTGGAAAGAGATTCAGTGAGAGTGGCAGTCTTCAACATCATCACAGAACCCACACAGGGGAGAAACCTTTTGAGTGCTCAGAGTGTGGAAAGAGATTCAGTCAGAGTGGCGATCTTCAACGTCATCAGAGAACCCACACAGGGGAGAAACCTTTTGAGTGCTCAGAGTGTGGAAAGAGATTCAGTCGGAGTGGCGATCTTCAACGTCATCAGAGAACCCACACAGGGGAGAAACCGTTTGAATGCTCAGAGTGTGGAAAGAGATTCAGTGAGAGTGGCCATCTGCAAGGTCATCAGAGAACCCACACAGGGGAGAAACCTTTTGAATGCTCAGAGTGTGGAAAGAGATTCAGTCAGAATGGCAGTCTTCAACATCATCAGAGAACCCACACAGGGGAGAAACCTTTTGAATGCTCAGAGTGTGGAAAGAGATTCAGTCGGAGTGGCAGTCTTCAACATCATCACAGAACCCACACAGGGGAGAAACCTTTTGAATGCTCAGAGTGTGGAAAGAGATTCAGTGAGAGTGGCCATCTGCAACGTCATCAGAGAACCCACACAGGGGAGAAACCTTTTGAATGCTCAGAGTGTGGAAAGAGATACAGTGAGAGGAGGAATCTTCAACAGCATCAGAGAACACACAGAGGAGAGAATCTTTGGAATTCTCAATCTACATCCCAGTCAATGACAGCACTCCCCCCCCCACCTTTTGAACGTGCTGATAAGCCGTTTGTCCGTCACCCTCCGTTACTGCAATGGCAACTCTCATCCTGTAGGTTCCAATGAGGGTAAGGGGAGCAGGTGATGGGAGAAAAGAGTAATGCATCAGAGAATACAAGCAGGAGAAACATTTCAGTGCTTAGAGTGTGAAAGAAGATTCAGTTAAAGCGGCACTCTTCAACTGCATCGAAGAACCCACTCCTGGGGGAGGAAAATTTTGAGTGTGCAGATTCAGTCAGTGTGACAATTTTCTTTTCTTTTTTTTAAACTTAATTTTTTTTATTTTTATAGAATAAAGACCGTACAACATATAAACACATAACTAAGGTACAGGAAATAAATACTTATAACAACATTTTAAGCAGTATAAACATAAATAATAAAAAAAGGAAAAAAGACTACGCACCCTCCCTCAGATTGACTACATGCTTCTTAATATAAAATAAAGTTCAGATATTTTTTTGGCATCTTACTTTTTTTACATGGATTAGTGTTCACAAAGTCTAAAAAAGGAAGCCACTTTTCAACAAATTTCTCCCCTATATTAGGGTTATCACTGAGAATAAGTTGGGATGCAATTTTGTCTTGAATTACTAACTCCCAAACCTTCTGGAACCAAAGAGTTAGTGATGGTACTTTAGCGACCTTCCAAAATCTAGCTAGGAGCAATTTACCAGCCAAGAGTAATAGAGAAATAAGTTCAGATTTGAGTTTGGAAAAACTATTTTTCGGCCATAAATTAAGGAGTATAGATTCCGGGGTACGTGGGATAGTTTCCTTGACAATAGCTTCAATTTTAGTTACTAAAATATTCCAGAAGGTTTGGATTTTTTTACACGACCACCAGAAATGCAAAAAGGAGCCGGTTGCTCCACAGCCTTTCCAACAAATGGAGCTAATGTTCTGCTTTGTATGACTTAGAACCTGGGGAGTCAAATATCATCTGGAGAGAAGTTTATATTGCTGCAATTTAAAGTTGGGGGATCCAAAGCAGAAATCATGCGGATCCATGAGGATCCGTGGTCCAAAAGCAAGTTTTTGGTCCCTGGCACTGCCACGAAGCCGTGGATCCACGATTTCTGTGGTGCAGACTCTGCCCATGGACATGATATGTGACTGGATGGAGGGCTTGGAGAGATCCAAAGCAGAAATCATTCGGATCCATGAGGATCCGTGGTCCAAAATCAATTTTTTCATCCCTGGTGCTGCCACGAAGCCGTGGATCTACGATTTCTGTGGTGCAGACTCTGCTCATAGACATGATATGTGATTGGATTGAGGGCTTGGGGGGATCCGAAGCAGAAATCATGTGGATCCATGAGGATCCGTGATCCAAAAGCAAGTTTTTGGTCCCTGGCGCTGCCATGAAGCCGTGGATCTATGATTTCTGTGGTGCAGACTCTGCTCATGGACATGATATGTGATCGGATTGAGGGCTTGGAGGGGTCCGGAAAAAAAATCATGTGGATCCATGAGGATCCGTGGTCCAAAAGCAAGTTTTTGGTCCCTGGCGCTGCCACGAAGCCATGGATCTATGATTTCTGTGGTGTAAACTGTGCCCATGGACATAATATATGACTGGATGGATGGCTTGGGGGGATCCAAGGCAAAAATCATGTGGATCCATGAGGATCCGTGGTCCAAAAGCAAGTTTTTGGTCCCTGGCGCTGCCACGAACCTGTGGATCCACGATTTCTGTGGTGCAACATCTGCCCATGGACATGATATGTGATTGGCTGGTTATCTTGGGGTGGCCCAAAGCAAAAATCATGAGGATCCATGAGGATCCGTGGTTTGGAAACATGTTTTTTCAGTGCTGTGGCGCCACAATTTTGTGGAGGCATGATTTTTCTGGTGCTGCCTATAGTCTTAAGACAGGATCTACAACATAATGGTGGTTTGATTTGATTTCTCCATAAAAATCATATGAATTCATGAGGATCCGTGCTTTGGAAGCCAGTTTTTGCATTGCTGAGGCGCCACGAATTCGTGGAGGCATGATTTTTGTGGTCCTGCCTATAGTCTAAGACAGGATCTATAGGATTAAGTGGTTTGATTTCATTTCAATGTAAAAATCATATGAATTCATGAAGATCCGTGTAGAGCCGACTTTTTCCTTTTTCCCTTTCACAACGTTTTCACGGCAGACTTTTTGATAGGGTGGTTTGCCATTGCCTTCCCTGGTCATCTACGCTTTCCCCCCAGCAAGCTGGGGACTCATTTGACCGACCTCGGAAGGATGGAAGGCTGAGTCAACCTGGAGCCGGCTACCTGAAACCCCAGCTTGCAGAAAGACTTCTCAGTTTCATATGTCCATTTCAGTGCAAAGGGGAAGCCTTGTGTGAATGGAATGGATCAATTTCTCAGGAATTTCTTTGGCACTGTAGGAAACTTGGTTAGTTATTTATTCAGGGTAGTTGATTGACGATTTTGGCTTCAGCCACTTAGAGGTTGGTAACTCTTTTAGGCACCAGATGTTCAGCTATGTAAGCGGAGTTTGATGGGGAGTAGCAATAATCAGACTCTTTCAATGTAAGAAAAGTTAAATATACAAAACTGACATGCTCTTGCTGGTCATTTTCATTCTGCAACCCACCAGCCAAAGCAGGCCTCTTAGGGAGTGGGATGAGTTAAGAAAGGGGGGGGGTGGGAGGGAAGTCCAGCCTGCACTGGAATCGGCTGCAGCCCCGTCCTAAGACCCTGATGTGGGGCTGGGGCTTCCACCAGCAGAGGAGAGGAACATTTTAAATACCTCTGTTGCCAAGGTGGAGAGCGCCTAGCAACTCCACAGGTGTTCATGGAAACACCACCAACACCCACCAATCAGAGCATTTGGCAGCTTCCCTGACAGGAAGAGAGGCGTGGACTATGGTGATGTGGACACACCCCCAATATATACAACGTCTGGACCAACAAATGCCACACAAAAATCCACCAAGGAGGATCATGGTATGTAAATACACCAGGGAGGTCCCTGGATGTGGTTTTGAGTCCCCTCCTGCATCCGTGTTTTGCAAAGTGGGCACCCAGGGAGAGAACACGCCTGCTCCAAACACATCACCCCTGCCCCATCCCTCCACAGCTCACTTGGCAGAGGCAGCTGTAACACAAGGCCAGATTCTCCCTCCTGCGCTGGGGTTAGGGTGGGAGGAAGGGCATCCTTTTGCCAGGCGAGAGAGGCACAGACCCCCAGGCAGCACAACAGGGCACAGTCCCAGGAGGGGGGGGGGGGTGTTTCAGATCTTCCAACAAGAGATTCCAACAAGACTATGAAGCCTGCCTTTTGGAGGGTCAGGAGGCCCAGAAAGAAATCCCAGATAGCATCCAGTGTGTTATAGCATTCATGCTGATTGGCAGGTTGCATGGCAAGTATTTTGGATGACCCTCCCCCAAGTGCCATCTAACGCAGGACACCACTGAGATAATTAGTAGCCATGCAAAGGTGTTCAAGCTCTTGGTGTAGCTTTTATTCCAGACACTCTGGACTCTGGAAAATGGTCCTTCTTTCAGGGTGAGCTAGAATATGGGGCCCGGAGAAAACTGCGATAATTCTCTGAATGAAGGACTTGTGGCATATTCCCAGCTTCTTTTTGCAAGTGGAATTTGTATTTATAAATGCATCTATGTGTCTCCATGTCTGTGTGTGTGTGCATACATATATTCCTTTTGACACACTCCTAACTGTCTGAGTACCAGCATGGGTCGCTTTGCGGGGAAGTCAGATTTTCATTCTGCCTGCCACTCCGCTCAGTATTGAAGTATGGTTTTCCTTCCGTTTGCTTTCTCCGCCCCTCCAGATCTGTAGTTCTACTTCTTCCCAGAGACCCTTCAGGGGGCTCTTCCGCTTTTATGCTCTTCCGGCAGGCAGGAACTGGAACAAAGACACAATTGCAGTTTAGAGAAGAAGATATTGGATTTATATCCCACCCTCCACTCCCAATCTCAGAGTCCCAGAGCGGCTCACAATCTCCTTTATTTTCCTCCCCCACTACAGACACACCCTGTGAGGTGGGTGGGGCTGAGAGAGCTCTGACAGAAGCTGCCCTTTCAAGGACAGAGTCTCAGCAGCATACAATCTCCTTTCCCTCCCTCCCCCACAACAGACACCCTGTGAGGTGGGTAGGGCTGAGAGGGCTCTCACAGCAGCTGCCCTTTCAAGGACAGAGGCTCAGAGCGGCCTACAATCTCCTTTCCCTTCCTCCCCCACGACAGACACACCCTGTGAGGTGGGTGGGGCTGAGAGAGCTCTGACAGAAGCTGCCCTTTCAAGGACAGCTCTGCGAGAGTTATGGCTGACCCAAGGCCATCCCAGCAGGTGCAAGTGGAGGAGTGGGGAATCAAACCCCGTGTTCCCAGATAAGAGAGCTCTGGCTGACCCAAGCCATTCCAGCAGCTGCAAGTGGAGGAGTGGGGAATCAAACCTGGTTCTCCCAGATAAGAGAGCTCTGGCTGACCCAAGGCCATTCCAGCAGGTGCAAGTGGAGGAGTGGGGAATCAAACCCGGTTCTCCCAGATAAGAGAGCTCTGGCTGACCCAAGGCCATTCCAGCAGCTGCAAGTGGAGGAGTGGGGAATCAAACCCGGTTCTCCCAGATAAGAGAGCTCTGGCTGACCCAAGGCCATTCCAGCAGCTGCAAGTGGAGGAGTGGGGAATCAAACCCGGTTCTCCCAGATAAGAGAGCTCTGGCTGACCCAAGGCCATTCCAGCAGCTGCAAGTGGAGGAGTGGGGAATAAAACCTGGTTCCCCCAGATAGGAAGGCTGTAACGGTCCGTCGCCCTGTGACCGAGATTAGGCGGGCCGTTAAGATGGTGGCAAAACAATAACACAAAAAACCAGGCCCAAAACAGGGTCCTGGAGTAGAGCTGCCACCAGACTGGATACTTTCACACACTGAGGCCCAAGTCAAACCTCAGGGTTTTTTAATCCTAAACCAGGGAAAGCCAAACCACAGCTAGGAGGCCAGGAGTTCCCCAGGACAAAATACATTTCTTTCTGGTAGTTTAGGCAAGTTCCGAGGCGGTTAGATAAGCTTTTGGCATTCAGTTGTTACAACCCTCCAAGCAAGGAAACAAAAAAACTCTTTTTTTAAAATAAAAAGGGTTTATTTGAAATAAGCATAAGAATTTGCATTAGGAGCTGTGAACCAAAATCAGAACGTCATAAAATATACTTATCTAAACATACTAATTGGTTCCAAGGTAGTCAAAGTGTCACGTGTAGAGCCTGTCCAGATGTTGTATGTTGAACAATGACTCATACACGGGAGGGTCCAACAAGGACTGTTTAATAGAACGTGGTTTGCAAAGCACGGGGAGCCCGGATAGATTAGCTTCCACCCGTCGACTCCGCCTTCTGTGTCACACCACAGTCCTTATATACCTAAGCCAAACCCCCTGTGGAACTCACCGATTGGCGGGTTCCCTCACAATCTTGCCTAGCAACAACGCGCGCAGGTTTTAAAAGCCTAATACTCCTAATCTTCCCCCCTCGCCTCTTCTCCTTCTAACCATTGTTACTGTTACTTTTTCTTAGTTTCTATAACAACCACACATGCTTACAGAACTAGAGTTAAACAACAGTGCTCCCCCTTTCAGAGACAGGAGACTTTGGGGGTGGAGCCAGGAGCAAGGTTGGACAAGCACAATTGAACTCCAAAGGAAGTTCCGGCCATCACTTTTGAAGGGACTGCGCACCTTTTTGAATGGCTTCCCTTCATTTGAAATCGTGGAGGATGGGGGCATTTACTTTGGGGGGCTTCTATAATTGAACCCCCAGTCCAATCTTTTTGAAATTGGGGGTGGGCTTTTTGAGGGGGGGCACCAGATATTTTGCTGAAAAACTGGTACCTCTACCTCAAAAACAGCACAATGCCACAGAGTCCACCTTCCATAGCGGCCATATCTCCAGGAGATAGTCACCGTGTTAAGACAGTCTGTAGCAGAAAAGAGCAAGAATCCAGGAACACCTTCAAGACTAACAACATCTGTCAGGAGCTTTCATGAGTCTTAGCTCACTGCTTCGGATACCTTCGGATATCCGCAGACGTGAGCAGTGGCTCACAGAACCTCATACCGTGCCCCAAATTTCTCCAGGGGGACTGAGCTCTGTCACCTGGAGATCAGTCATAAACTCAGGAGATCTCCAGGCACTGCCTGGAAGATGGCAACTCCAGCACTGGGGCCCTCGTAAACGACTGCAGAAGATCAGCTCACAAATCCCCTGGAGCGACAGTTGTCAGTGAATGATTTGATCTTGGGTCACCTCAAGCTGGATCTGCCCTCTTGTAAACCTCCCCACCTGCAGCACACACACACACACACACACACACAGCATGTAAAACACCCCTGGATTTCTTGGAAGAAGAGTGAGATGTAAATGTTAGCAATATTAAATTATCAGGGGTCATTTCGTAGACCAAGAGGTGGTGGAGCTCATTAGCACAACTCATTAGCAATGTTCCTTCTAAACTGTGGAGTTTTGTGAGCAAAAATTCTACTTTGTGAGCTACTGGCATTAAAGCTGTGAGCTGCTGCATACATTTAGTTCGCTCTAGGGCCGTCTTTCCTGATCTGAGACAAAGATGTGTGGCTGGAGGCTAAAATATTGTGAGCTAGCTCACACTAATTCAGCTCAGAGGGAACACAGCTCATTAGCACAACTTGTATGCACACGCCACAAAGCCGACATCACTGGAAGGTGGACTAAATCGTATCAGTTCCGCATCTACCTTAAAAGGGTTTTGAATTATAACTGTCATAAAACCTTACTCCTGTTGTACTTTTAAAATTACTACTTTCTCCTCTGCGGCCACAGTGGCACGATGAAGATTTCCATCTGTCTGCTTGATACGTTTGGGTTATTTTCCCATTTTTTGTGGGGAGAAAATATTAGAAAGTTTGTCAAATCTTAAGAGTTCAGCAAAGTTCTCACAGGGGGTTTGAACAATGGAGCCCAGAAGCGAGTATTGGGGGGGGGGGGGGGGTTAAGAAAGAAAGAGCACAATAACATTTAGAAACTCTGGAGCTCTGTTCCTGCGAGCTCCTGCCCAAAATGTGGTTTGGAACTTATTATTCTTATTTTTACACAAAACAAACCAGGCGGCTGTGATTTCCTCAGGCCCAAAGTGCCATCCAGTGCGTGGCTGATAGAGCATCCGCATGGAAGTCCTCAATAATTTGGACTGCCAGGTTCAAATCAGGAAATATCTGGGGACTTTGTGGGTGGAGCCAGGAGCAAGGGTGTGACAAACATAACAACTCCAAAGGGAGTTCTGGCCATCGCATTTAAAGGGACTACAAACCCTTTTCAATGCCTTCCCTCCACTGGAATAATGAAGGATAGGGGCACCTTCGTTGGGGTCTCATAGAATTGACCCCCTGGTACGATCCTTTTGAAACTTGGGGGGGTTGGAGGGGAGAGTTAATGGATGCTATGCTGAAGGTTCGGTGTCTCTACCTCAAAAACCAGCCCCCCCCCGAGCCCCAGATACCCGCGGATCAATTCTCCATTATTTTCTATGGGAATAAGTCTCCATAGGGAATAATGAAGGCCCAGCAGACATTTCCCTCCCCTTCCGCCCCTCCTGCTTTCTGATAACCCTGAAGCTGGGAGAGAGCCTCCTACCCAGGGGATCCCCTGCCCCCACCTGGAGATTGGCAACCCTATTTACCTTCCTCCCCC